>NC_048434.1:24465451-24725119 GCF_004353265.1 Vitis riparia | reverse complement strand
ACTATTTGATTGACGTCTTTTATATATCTTGTTAAACGCCCATCAAAACATTATCTTGTACAATTATGTATAAAAAAATATTTGACTTGAATAAACAGTCACTATTTTTACCATCGAAACATAAAAGGTACCTCTTATATTGTTAATGAATCCCAACGTAAATGGAAGCCTTTTGAAGAAAAGGAAGAGGAAAATAAATGTAAAATCTCTTATCTTAGAAAAAGAAAAGAAGAACTTTGGAGTGCAATTGAATTTAATTTTATCAATTATAATTGATAAATCATTAAAAGGTTGAGAGAACTTTAAAGTGCAAAAGCAATTGGGAAGATTTATGGTAGCAAAATCTATTGTGAGAAACTCTAATACTGTCTTATTTCAAGAAGAAGACTTATGGCAGATATTTATCTTGTTACATAATCCTATTTAGGAAATTCAAAACTTAAATTGGAAATTGATTCTAACATTGAAAGTAACTCCAACCGTCCTTATAAATTACGAACACTCCTAATATATAGAAGGTTTGACTTCTCTTAACCATACAATAATTTCCTAAATTAAAAGGACCCAATATTCTTTAACACTCCCCCTAAAGTTGGTGAATAGAGAGTATCCATTCCCAGCTTGCTTGTTTTATTCCTTGAAACACAGAATTGACTAGTCCTTTGGTTAGAATATCAGCAAGTTACTGCCTTGTTGATATATAAGGTGTGCAAATTAGGCCACTTTCCAACTTCTCTTTTATGAAATATCTATCCACCTCTACATCCTTCGTTTGGTCATGTTGCATCGAATTGTGAACTATGATGATAGTTGACTTATTGTCACAACATAATCTCATAGGATACGCACACTTGACTTTAAGATTATTAAGAATAATCTTAAGCCAAAGTAACTCACAAATCTTGTGTGTCATTGTAAATTCTACTTTTGCACTTGCTGTCCACTACAGGTTGTTTCTTATTCCTCCAAGTCATCAAGTTTCCTCCAAAAAATGTACAATAACTTGTTGATCTCCTATCCATGATCAATCCTGCATGATCTACATCCGTGTAGACTTCTAAGCTCAATTCCATTTGCTTCTTAAACAATAGCCCTTTCCCTAGGGTTCCATTAAGATAGTGTAGAACTTATCAAGAAAAAAAAAAGGTTCCATTAAGATAGTGCAGAATTTGATACATTGCTTGAAGATGTGTTTCTTTTGAATTCTGCATGAATTGGCTCACAACACTCATGGCATATGCAATGCCCGGTCTTGTGTGTGAGTAGTAAATTAACCTTCCAACAAGCCCTTGATACATACATCGATCAACCACCATACCATCTATTTCCTCTCTTAGCTTGTGATTTGACTTTATATGGGTGTCTAATGGCTTACAACCCAATTTCCCTATCTCATTTAGAAGATCAATTACATATTTTTTGAGAAATAAGGATACCTTCTTTCAAATGTGCAACCTTGATTCCTAGAAAGTATTTTAATTTCGCAAGTTCCTTTATTTTAAACTCCCTTGCTAGATATCATTTGAGGTACTCTCTTTCCTTTGGATCATATTTCTGTCACAATTATATCATCCATATATACTAATAAAATAGTAACCCCCCCTAAATCTATATGTTTTATAAATAGCATATGATCTCCTTCACAAAGTTGGCCGCCAAAGATAATATTACCCTCACATTGTTCATTTTCACCCCAAGTGTAAAGGTCTCTAGAGAATCAACCCCATAGGTTTGTGGATATCGGCCACTAATCTTGCCTTCTAGCGTTAAAGTGACATTGGCCTT
This sequence comes from Vitis riparia, assembly GCF_004353265.1. Taxonomy (NCBI): domain Eukaryota; kingdom Viridiplantae; phylum Streptophyta; class Magnoliopsida; order Vitales; family Vitaceae; genus Vitis; species Vitis riparia. The sequence continues at coordinate 24,723,334 of NC_048434.1, read as the reverse complement.
ATACTTGATGGTTAAACACCCATTTACAGCTAACCACACTCTTCCCTTTTGGAAAGTCTACAATCTCCCATGTTCCATTTTTCTCTACTACCTCCATTTCTACTTTCATGACTTGTCTCCAATTCTCATTACTAAGTGTCTCACTTAAGGTTTTAAGGATGGCTATGGTACGTAATTGGGTAAGAAAACTCTTATGGACCATGGAAAATTTATTAAAGGTCATAAAATGAGACATTGGATGTTGGGTACACGTCCTAGTACCTTTCCTAATAGCAATGGGTAAGTCAAGATCATTGTTATTTTTAGGATGAATTAAACTTATAGGAAAGACAAATTCATTACACATTGATTTGGATGATTGAGCATGCATTCAATTGGAAACTGACTTTTTCCTTGTTGTGTAAACCTATAGTGATTTTGTAACAATGGTGATCTAATTGATGAAGAAATTGACTCGGTTCCTTTGTCTAGACTAGACTAATCTGCGGTCATCTCAATTGAATTTAGAAGATTTGGATTGGACTAATCAAAGGTATTTTCGAGTAAAGGTGGCAATTTGTGTTGATGGGTTGCGTTTATCTTGTGTCATGTCAAAGCCTAATCAGTCTGCTACATGGGTCAACCCAAACTTGACACGAATAATAATCATATAAAAAATATAAACCCAAATGTTACCTAATTATTAAATAGGTAGCACATCGCATAACCTATTTAACTCATTTAATAATTAGATCCTATTTAATAATTAGGTTGAGGTAGGTTTTATATGAGTCTATATAATTAATGTCTTAACCAAACATATTTATGACTCAATTAACCTTTTTATTTAAAAACGAATTTAAAATGAAACGAATATGGATTAAATAGTTTAAAGTTATAATTAGGTTAATCGACGAGATTATTAAATGAGTAAATTTGGGTCAAATTCATGTTATGCAGGTTAACCCAAAAACCACCTATTTGTTAAATGAGTTATGTAGGTTAACCCAAACTGTTTATAAAAGATTGTCCTACGACGTTAATAAATTTCATTGATTGGGTGGGTTCCCGTTGAGGGATGTCTTTTTTGTACATCTTGGGTGGTCAGTTTTTGTGGTTTCAGTTGAAAGGTGGTGAGTTTCTTTCATTTGTACATCTTGGGTCGCTATTTTAGCGTCTCTTATTTATACAATGCCTTTGCTTACATATAAAAAAAAAAAAAAAAAGAGTTATGTAGGTCGACATGAATTTGACACAAACCCAATTTTACTCGATACAAACCTATGAAAATCGTGTTGTGTTCAAGTCGTATTGGCGAGATCATATCAAACTTTTCCATCCCTAGTTTTGGCTAGATGGGATAATTCAGGAAGATTTGGGTTGGACTGGATGGTGTTTCGACTGAAGATGGTAATTCAAGAAGTCATGGATCCTTATCTTCGATGTTTGGTTTTTCTCTCTGAAAATAAGGATGTGAAAAGTAGTTTTCTTTTTCAACAAAGGTTACATCCAAGGAGCGTATTTGTATCATTTTTGTGTAGAAGAATACCTTATAAAGACACATTTCAAAGCTCTTGGATCAAGTTTACTCCGATTATGAGCATAAACATGCACCCGAAAATCCTCAAAGTTTGAGATAGGATACTTAGGCTTTTGAAACCAAGCATTCTAGATGGAATTTGATTGATTAATCGAGAGCGTAATCGTGTTCGTGGGGACAACCTCACCTTAAAAGGATTTTGGTACATAATTGGATCTTACTTTTTTAATGCAAATCCTAAATTGATTTTTTATCATGTTATTGAATATGGGAAAAACATTGCTTGCTTTAGACTTTTGTTTTAAGAGGAAAATCCAAGACATTCTTGTGCAATTATCATAAAGGAAACAAACCATCTAGCTTTGGATACATTTAGAACTCTAGATGGATTCCAAATATCACAATATACCAAGGTAAATGGAATAGAACACCTTTTGTTGCTTAAAAGAAAGGACACACAACAATGCTTAGCAAATTCACAAGCATTGCAATGAAAACTATCTACATCAATAGATTTAAATAACAAAGGGAACATTGTCCTAAGCACACTAAAGGATGGATGTCCAAGGCGGAAGTGATGGAACCATATTTGCTCCTTATTGGAAATCGAAGACTCGATCTGAAAGGATAAAGAAGATTGGTACACATTTTTCAACTTTTCACTTGATCTCTTAAGATAGTAAAGCTCGTCTCTTTCCTTAACATGCCCAATCATCCTCCCCGTGGTTTGGTCCTGAAAAATACAATGAGTGGAGAAGAAAGTCACTTTGCAATTTAGGTCTTTGATGAGTTTTAAATTGACACAAGATTAGTGGACAATTTTAGTACATAGAGTACATTCAAGAGAACAAGTGATGTTGACAGGTTAATTTTTCCTTAACCAACAGTTTTTTTTTTTTTGTAAGTTTCCTTAACCAACAGTTATGGTCAAAGAACCATCTGCAATACCTATTTTCTTGTTACTAGGACACAGTTTATATGTGGAGAATTGATGAGAAGAAGAGGCCATATGGTCTGTGGCTCCTAAGTCAATTACCTAAGCGTCTGAAAAGGATAAACTAGAGGCACTTAGTGCATGAGATAAAGAAAACTTACCTATTTGTGCAAGGAAGCACATACCAATGGGTTTTTCAAGAGATTCCAACAAATTTCTCAGCTTTTTTATTTCTTCCCTATTAAATTCACTAAGTTCTCCCTTATTAGAACTCCCTGTACCTTGAGGAGATCTTTCACCATTCACAAAATCAGCTTGTTTAAGTTGTTGCCACCCTTTCACACCACCACCCCAATTGAGACCTTGTGGTTTTCTATGAAGTTTCCAACATTTTTCTTTGCTATGATGTGCTTTCTTACAATATGAGCACCACAGTTCTTCTTTATTAAAGTTCTTCATCTACTCTTGTCCTCCTTGCTTCATGGTAACATTTTGATTCGTACCATTTGGCTTAACTCCTCCACTCTTTTCCTTTACAATCATGATTGATCCATCCATTAGTCGTAGTTCAAGTATCACCCCTCGTCAACTTTCTTCAACAAGAATAATACAAAACACTTCATTAATTGATCATAAGACTTTTTCCCCTAAGTGCCTAAACCTAAACTTGATCAAATTCTACATTAAGTCCGATTAATGAAAAGTCTTTCCCTTTTAACAAATTTTTAAAGCATCACAGCGTCTTCACTACACTTCATTTGAATGTTTTGATAATAGTCTACCTATTGCCATAGACTCTTCATCACATTGTAATACTCAATAACCGACCGAGTTTTTGTAGTTGAGATTTTAACCTTTAGTTCATAAATTTGGGCATCTTGTATTTTTTAGTACGTTTGCCGAACGGTTTCCCAAATTTCACGAGCAGTTGGCCCAAGGTGAAACGGTTATTACAAAGGTGATTTCTCCCTTCAGATTATGAATAATTTTTATACCAACAATATCAAAGTTGTCGACAAGCCAACCGAATTGTGAACGAATACACGGAAGAATTTTATCAATTAAATGCCCGAGTTAATTTGTCTTAGACGGAGGATCAATTAATTGATAGTTATATTAAGGCCCTAAAGTTGGTTATTCAAGATCGACTGGCTCTTCAAGGGGTTTAGACCATGACAAATGTAGTTAATTTGGCGATGAAAGTGGAAAATCAAATCAATAGGTCCACGATGCACACTCAGAGTAACTTTCCTCAACCAACCCAAGAAGCTTCTATTGCTCCAAAGTGGTCAACAACTTCAAGCAGCAATGATAACAACAATAAAGATGCCCCTTCAACTCAAAATTCGACACAAAATCAAAGTGGAACTTCAACCCCTATTCAATCTAATACTCAAGGTTGAAACCACCAGCAACAACGAATCAATAATGACCCTTATGCGCATCCAAATCTAGGTAAGTGTTTCCGATGCAACCAACCAGGCCATCTTTCAAATAATTGCCTGAACAGACGATTTGTTAACTTTGTAGAAGAAGGTGGCAGTGAGGAGGAACAGGTTCTTGAATAAGATATCTATGAGGGTGCCGAGTTTGCAGAAGGAGATGTGGGAGAAGAAGTGGCGTGCATTGTCCAACAACTTTTGCTTACCCCAAAGAAGTCAGACGACTCTCAATAACATAAAATATTCCGGACTTGATGCACTATTCATAATAAAGTGTGCAACGTGATCATTGACAGTGTCAGTAGCGAGAATACTGTTTCCAAGGTTTGGTGAAAGCACTAAATTTGAAGACTAAGAAACGCCCTTCTCGATACAAGATTGCATGGATTAAGAAGGCCTGAGAGTTCAACTACTAGAAGTTTGCAAAGTTCCTTTATCGATCAAGAAGTATTACAAAGATTAGATCGTATGTGACGTGGTGGATATGGACACTTGACATTTTATTGGGGAGGCCTTGGCACTATAATGTCGATGCCACTTATAAGGGTCGAGATAATATTTTTTTTTTTCTGGTGGTTTGACAAGAAGATTGTTTTGATGCCACAATCTCAATCGTCATAAAACAATTCGGTTACTAAGAAAGATAAGTTTCTATTCACCAACATAACGGGCCTAGATTTCTTTAAGCAAGTTGATGATGCAAATTTTGTTGTAGCATTGGTGGTTAAGGGTCAATCTGAAGCAACTATTAATATCCCCACTAAGGTTCAAGAGGTACTTGCTGATTTTCTTAATTTATCTCCTAATGAATTACTTAATGAGTTACCTCCTATGCGAAATATTCAACACCAAATCGACTTAGTACCTGGAGCTAGTTTACCTAACTTGCCACATTATCATATGAGCCCAATTGAGCATGAAGAGTTGCAGCAACAACTTAATGAGTTGCTAGATAAATGCTTGATTCATGAGAGCATAAATCCTTGTGCAGTCCCAGCTTTACTCACCCCAAAGAAGGACAGTACTTGGTGCATGTGTGTGGACAGCCGCGCTATCAATAAAATAACGGTCAAGTATCGCTTTCCTATCGTATGTCTTAATGAGATGCTTGACAAGTTAAAAGGTATTGTGGTGTTTACCAAACTTGATTTACAAAGTGGCTATCACTAGATTTGTATTCAACTAGGAGATGAGTGGAAGACAACTTTCAAGACTAAAGATGGCCTTTATGAATGGCTAGTGCTGCCATTTGGGCTATCAAATGTGCTAAGCACTTTCATGCGGTTGATGAACCAAGTTCTTCATCCATTTGTTGGAAAATTTGTAGTGGTTTATTTTGATGATATTCCCATCTACAACAAGGATGAGGAAGAGCACTTATCACATCTCAAGGAAGTTCTCTCTTTTTTTTTTTTTTTTTTTATTTTTTTTTATTTTTATCACAAACGAAGAAAAATATATTAAAAGAAGAAAAGATACAAGAGAAGGATGAGAGGTCCTTCCCACAAAAACAAAAACTAAACAAAAGAGAAAACACCCAACTTTAGAAAACTAAATACAAAGAAAAACCCTAACACTCTCAAACTTCTAAAACGTAAACTGCAGTCCAGTTGAGTTGTAAAATACTAAGAGGAACTCCGCTAAAAGCTGCAGTACAAGAGGCCCAAAGAGAGGAATAGAAAAGAAGCAAGTCCCATAACATCTCTTCCGTTCTCCCCTTATCCTCAAAAATCCCATTGTTTCTCTCTTGTCACACCATCCATAACAAAGTGAGGCAAGCGATTTGCCAAAGTGTCTTGCCTCTTAATGAATTCTCCAAACCTTTAAAAGCAATAACCATCATGTCCACAATACTCCTTAGAAGGACCCAAGTCAACCCTGCTAGATTGAATAGCTTGTGCCAAAGTCCAACGGTAACAGAACAATGAAGAAAATGGTGGTCGATCGATTCTTCATTTCCTTTGCAAAGAATACGCCATTGAGGGCATAAGGATTTGTAAGGTCTTCTCATTTGCAACTTGTCATTGGTGTTTACCTTCTCATGTACTGCTGACCGAGCGAGGGCCTTAACCTTTGAGGGGGCTTTTGAACTCCACAAAAACTTGGCCAGAAGAAACAATATAGGATTTGAGACTTTTGACAAGGCCAAGAAAAAAAATTTCACTGAAAACAAGTCTGATGATGACAAAGACCAAGCTCTTGAATCTGCCAAAGAAAGAAAGAAAAGCATTGAACTAAGGGAGGACATGATTCTCTAAAGGAGATCAATTTCTGTATCAGTAAGATTACAACGAAAATTAAAATTACAAGACAATGGAAAGGAATTGCCAAGGACATTTGAGATAGTGAGGTTTTTCATATAAATAACTTTATAAAGACCAGCAAATTGAGAGCACAAAGTTTGGTTACCCCACTAAAGATCTTCCCAAAAACAGATTCTCTCCCCATTCCCCACCACTATGCGGACAAAATGGGAGAAATCTTGGAAAACTTGAGCAATAGCCTTCTAGGGACATCTGTATAACCATCTAATCACCATGTTGGCGTCCCATCCATTAGGACGTGTCCCATAAATACTCGCAACAACCTTATGCCAAAGACCATTCCTTTCTCTAGGGAACCTCCAAAGCCATTTTCCTAAGAGAGCAATATTTCTCAAAGAAATCTTCCTGAAACCCAAACCTCCCAACTCCTTTGGCCTACAAACAACATCCCATCTCATAAGATGATCTTTCTTCCCTTCCCCCGCCCCAAACCAAAGAAAATCCCTTTGCAACTTCTCAATCTTTGAGGCTATTGATACTGGGATTTTGAAGAGGGAGAGGAAGTAGCTAGGGATGTGAGACGGACTTGACTGAATTAAAGTAATCCTCCCTCCCAAAGACAAAAAGGCATTTTTCCAACCATCCAGCCTCCTCGATATTCCCTCAACCATCAGATCCCAAAAGCCTATTGTCTTTGGGTTCCCTCCCAATGGAAGACTTAAATAAGACAAAAGTCACTCTAACACTCTGCAATAAAAAATCGAGGCCAAACTAGAGAACAACTCCTACCTTGTATTAATACCTGAAATGGTGCTTTTTTCTAAGTTGATTTTTAATCCTGATACTTGCCCAAAATCCAAAAGGATAAGCTTGAGGTTTTGAAGATGTTCTAGAGAAGATTTAGAAAAAAAAATGGTGTCATCTACAAACTATTGCAAAGACACTCTAGTCCTGCCCCTTCCCACAAAGAAGCCCTCAGTTAGCCCGGTTTCCTCTGCTCTGATCATCAACCTACTTAGAACATCTGCTACTAAAGTAAAAAGGAAAGGAAAAAGAGGGTCTCTTTGTCTCAAACCTCTAGAGGCCTTAACCCAACCCTTTGCATTCCCATTAACTAAGATTGCAAAACTTGATGAAGACAAACAACCCCTCATCCAAGATCTCCATTTCGGGTTGAACCCCTTCCTTTCTAGCACATGATCTAAAAAGCCCTAATCCACATGATCATAGGCCTTCTCAAAATCGATTTTGAAGACTACCCCTTCCTCCCCTGACCTTCTTTTCTCATCCACCATTTCATTGACTATCAACCCAACATCCAGAATGTGTCTCCCTTCAACAAAGGCTCCTTGACAGCCAAAGATTGTTTCATGGAGGACTTTGTGTAAATGCCCTGATAAGACCTTAACCATTATCTTATATAAACTTGTAACCAAGCTAATAGGTCTAAAATCTGAAATTTTAAAGGTGTGGCTTTTCTTAGGCACCAGAGCAATGAAGGTCGCATTTGTATTTTGATTTATTATCCTATTGGTGTGGAACGCTAGAAACACCCTCATGAGGTCCTCTTTGATCACATCCCAACACTCTTGATATACTACAATAGTAAAACCATCAAGATCAGGGGTTTTTTCCTTATTCAATTGGAAAAATGTCAATCGTACCTCCTCTTCAGAAAAAGGCTTGTCTAGCCAAACCGCACTTTCTCCAAAAATAGGGACCCAATCTAACCTTTCAACCCTCCAAGAAGCACTTTTGGGTTTGGAGTAGAGTTTCCCAAAGAAATTTATAATCTCCTCTAAGATAATCTCAATGTTGCTTAAAGTCACCCCCCTCTTAGAGATCAAATACTTAATGAACTTCCTGCTTCGCCTTCCATTAGCCATTCTATGAAAGAACTGAGAATTGCAATCCCCTTCATTTATCCACTTGACCCTAGATTTTTGTCTCCAATGAACCTCTTCCTTTAATAACAAATCCTCTAACTCCCTTTTTAAGGTCCTTTCTGATAATAAATCAAGATTCAAGTTCCCTTCTTGTTCAATTAGATCAATTCTACCTAAGTCCGAAAGAATGAAATTTTTCCTCTCTTAAATCTCCAAAGGCCACTTTATTCCAGTCTTTCAACTTTGATTTAACAAACTTTAATTTCCTCATGAACTTGTGACATTCCCAACCTTCAACCGTACACTCTTACCACCAAACACTAAAATTCTCCTTAAACTCAGGATGGAGCAACCAAATATTCTCAAACCTGAAAGAAGTTAGACCCTATTTTATAGGATTAGTTTCCAAACAAATTGGGCTATGATCTGAAGTCCATCTAGGAAGCGCCTCTTGAAGACTTTGAGAGAAAAAATAATCCCACTCGGAAGAAAACAAAAACCTATCCAACCTTTTGCAAATAGGAGCAACTTGCATGTTTGACCAAGTAAAAGCCGCATTTCTTAGAGAGGATCCAACAAACCACTTTCCCTTATAAACTCGTCAAAACACCTCATGTTGAATGTTAACCTAGAATCACCCAGTTTCTCAGAGATCCTCCAAATTACATTAAAGTCTCTTCCTACACACCACATTGGGAAAGTCAGACCATATAGGTCTTGAAGCTCCAACCAAAAGTCCCTCCTCCACAAAGGCTTATTCGGGCCATACATTGAAGTTAACCAAAAGGACCCTTCCTCACCAGAATTCAACTTCACAGTTATAGAGAAAGACCTTAACACCTTCTCTGTACACTTTAACTTATTTGAATCCCACATAATCACAATCCCCCCTGAAGCCCCACAAGCAGGAAAAGCAACCCACTCTATGCTTCTTCCCTTCCAAACACTACTCACAAACCTCCTATCCCAAATTTCTCTCTTTGTTTCTTGAAGCATCACAACAACTGGATTTTGAGAACTTAAAAAACTTCTGACAATCCTCCTTTTCTTCTTGGAACTTAACCCTCTTGTATTCCAACTTAAGGTCTTCATGTAAACAAAAAAAACCCAGCACAAACTGCAACCAGACCTAAGCCTCTCCTTGGATTCCACAAACAGTCTTTATCTTCCTTCTGAAATAGACCTTGTCCGTAGAAAGAGTACTCTTACTCTCTACTGCCGCACCTTTTCCATTATTTTTGACAATTCTAATCCTCAAACTCTCCAGAACCGACTGAACCTTAACCATCTTCCTGGGCATGAGACCCTCAATTTGAAAACCTTCCAACGGGAGGGTGGGAGGTTCTGGCTCTGGGGACGAAACCCTACCTAAGACGCAAAGCTCCTCTAGGCTACTAAGTGGTTCCCTAAGGAAAGAACAATCTTTAAGATTTTGGTTAGAGGCTTCTAAGGGGGACGCCACACCTTCTGAAATGGGCACGCCAACAAGACGGCTAAACTCATCACCAGGAAAATTCGAAAAGGGAACAACCTGAGAAACAAAGTTTGACTCCAGTGGAATCGAAGAAATGGGTTGGCATCGAAAAGAGTGAAAAGCAGAAACAGAGGAGACAAGAAGAGATTTTGGAACAAAAGCCCCAGCCAAAGGATGGCCCTTCTCAAAGGAAGCTGAGAAAAGAAGACACACCTTGTTTGCCAAACTGTAATGCGAAAGCCCTTTGTCTCCCTCTGTCTCCACGGTGAAATCTTGGGAAATTTCTGGAACAGGAGAAATAACGCCCTAATTGAAGACTGAACTGCCCCAGAAAATGGCTAGATTTGCTTCCTCTGAAACACCCCCATCTAGTTTACGTTTCGATGCAAAAGGCGGCACCTTAAGGCACAGAGACCAGCTTCTTGCTTTGCGCCTTGCGACAACTGAGGGCCTTTTATCTTTGACAACTCTTGAGAGTGTACAATCGACAGGACCTCCTTTGTAGAAGATTATGAGCACTAGAGCTTTGAGGATGAAAGCGCTACAAGGTCGCCCTTAGAAGACCTTGCTTCTGTCTCGTGGGCTTGATTAAAGATTGGACCGGCAAGAGGCCCAAAACTTTTCGCCCCAAACTGGGCCCTAACAGACCGAGCTTTTAACAAGGCATCTGGCTTAGTGGGCCCGATATTGCTTCCCACCATTGGGCCCAAGAGACTCCCTCCCCAGCCTTTCTCCCTTTTGTAAGCCAAATTTGAACTTGAAAAACGAGGATGGGATCAAGGAAGAGGCCTCCAACTGTAGCACTCATTATCCCTAGTTATACCATGTAGCCCCGCAACATTCTTTGACCTCTGAGAGATGCAACCTCCCGCTGACATCAACTCATCCTTGCTACGGGTTGACTCAGACCTAAAAAGGTCATCTTCTTCATCTTCTCTGATGACTGAAACTGCAACCATGAATGACCAGGCCCTAATTTCCACCTCTAGCAACACAGGTAGCACGACATTTGGAAGCATCTCCACCCACAACTTTATCTTTGACAAGTCTACAAGCTTCAAAGAGTCTCGTGCCACCTTCGTTACCTTCCCCCACTTCTTTAGAATGTATCTCAATTGATCCTCGTCCCACAAATGAAAAGGAAGACCTCTTAGTTCTAGCCAACCCCTTCTGAATTTTCCAAATACAACCATATTTTCTCTTGGCGACCATCTCCTCAGAAAAATAGACCCTCCTCTCACTATTAAACTCCCCTGATCTTGGAACCAATCAGCTCTCCTTGCAGAATCGACAAAGAAACACCCCTTGTAATCTCAGGGAAGTTCTCTTAGCCTTACAAGCTAATAAATTGTATATCGATCTTTAGAAGTGTAGCTTTATGACTAGCCATATTTTATTCCTTGGATTTATAATGGGAAAGGATGGTATTAAGTTGATGAGACAAAGGTGAAGGCAATTTGGGAATGGCCAACTCCTAAAACCATGTGTGAAGTGCAAAGTTTCCACAGTTTAGCTATTTTTTACAAGTGTTTTATTCGAGGATGTAGTGCAATCATGGCGCCCATCACCAATTGTTTAAAGAAAGGCCAGTTCCAATGGGGCAAAACACAAGAAGACAGCTTTGAATCGATAAAAACAAAGTTATGCACTGCACTGGTGTTAGGACTCCCTAATTTTGAGAAAGTGTTTGAGGTTGAATGTGATGCATCAATTTTGGGAATTGGGGTTGTCTTATCTCTAGAGGGTCACCCAGTGGATTTTTTCAGTGAAGAGGTTAGTGAACCTCGATAAAAGTGGTCCACTATTGAGCTTGAATTTTATGCAGTTGTTCGAGCCTTAAAGCATTGGGAGCATTATTTGTTTCATCAAGAGTTTTTGCTATTTACAGATCATCAAGCTTTAAAGTTCATTAATTCTTAGAGGACGATGAAAAGAACGCATGCTCTATGGATTGTCTTTTTACAGAAGTTCACTTTTGTTATCAAAGATAAGTTTGGCCAACCAAATAAAGTAGTTGATGCATTGAGTTGACTAGCCTCTTTACTAGCTACAATTAGTACTGAGGTTGTGGGGTTTGATTATTTGAAGGATACTTGTGCTGTTGATGAGGGTTTTGGTGGCATATGGACACGATGCAACAATAAGGAGTTTGTTATTGACTTCCTTATTCATAATGGATTTTTATTTTGAGGTACACGATAATGTATCTCTCGTTCTTCTTTGTTTGAACATTTGATTAGAGAATTGCATGCTAGCGAACTAGGAGGACATGTTGGCCAGGATAAAACAATCAACTTGGTAGAGAAGAGATTTTATTGGCCCCAACTCAAACACGATGTTGGGCATCTCATTCAACGTTGCCCAATGTGTCAGAAAGCCAAGGGACAAGTTCAAAATACTGGTTTTTATACTTCTTTACCTGTTCTAGAGACGATTTGGCAAGATTTAACTATGGATTTTGTTCTTGGCCTCCTAAGAACTCAACGCGGAGTTGATTTTGTTTTGGTTGTAGTTGACCGATTTTCTAAGATGGTTCACTTCCTTTCTTGTAAAATGACGTCGAATGCTTCTTATGTGGCCAATTTATTTTTCTGTGAAATTGTTCGCCTGCATGGCTTCCTCGTTCAATAACTTCAGATAAGGATGTGAAATTCCTTAGTCATTTTTGGAGAACTCTGTGGAAATCATTTGACACTTCTTTCAAGTATAGTAGCACAAGCCATCCCCAGACCAATGACCAAACTGAAGTGGCTAATCGCACTCTTGTCAATATGATACGATCTGTTAATGGAGATGAACCGAAGCAATGGGATGTTGATCTTCCACAGATTGAGTTTGCTTTTAATAACATGCCTAATCGTTTTACCAAGAAGACTCCTTTCGAAGTTGTCTACACTAGTGTTCCAAGGCATACAGTGGATTTGATTCGTCTTCCCCTTTCTCAAGATGTCAATCCTAACGCTAAGGAGTTTGTAGAGTGTATTCAACAAATTCATCAAGAAGTGAAAAGAAGAATTTAGAAAAAGCTAATCTTCATTACAAAATTGTTGCAAACCGACATCAACGCCTGAAGTTGTTCAATGAAGGTGATCTAGTGATGGTCCTTTTCCACAAAAATCGTTTTCCTACCGGCATGTACAATAAGCTTAAAGACTAGAAAATTGATCTTTTCCGCATCCTTCAGAAGATTGGAGATAATGCTTGCAAGATTGATTTTCCAGCTAATATGAACCTTTCCAATACTTTCAACGTTGCTAATACCTTTGAATACTTTCCCCCAGATGAGTTTTTTTTGCAGCCACAAAACTCGAGGATGAGTTTTCTTCAAGTGAAGGGGATTGATCCAACACACAATCATCATTAGTTCCTATTTTAAGTTCATCATTAGTTTCTTATATCATTAGTTTCTATTTTAGGTTCATTATTAGTTTCCTATATCATTAGTTTCCTATTTCCTTTATTTTTGCATTACAAACACTATTTAAAGGTTGATTGTAATTGTTAGAGGAGTTCAATATATTTTTCAGAATTATTCCCTAATTTTCCATATCCTATTGTGATCTTTGTGTTTCTTCCAGAGTGTTTTTTTTTGTTTCATTTTGAAACAAATCTTCCATTGCACTGGTATGCCCTAAAAAATTCTTGATTCAAAGGTTCCAATCAACTCAAGGGGCTAAGATGACTGGATGTAAACCCATAGAGACTTCAATTGATCTTAACCATAAATGAGGAGTTGAGCTTGAAGGGATTCTAGTTGATAAAGGGAAATATCAATGGTTGGTAGGAAAACTAGTCTATTTGTCTCACACTAGACCGAATATAGCATATGTTGTGAGCATTGTTAGCCAATTTATGCACTCACCATTAGAGTGTCACATGGAAGTTGTACTAAGGATCCTGAGATATTTGAAAGCTACACCTAGAAAGGGATTGATGTTTCAAAAGAATTGTTATTTGCTTGTAGAGGCATACACAGATTCAAATTGGGTAGGATTTACCAAGGATTGATTGTCCACTACAAGTTATTGCACCTTTGTAGGTGAGAACCTTGTTACATGGAGGAGTAAGAAACAAATTGTTGTAGTCAAATCAAGTGCAGAGGCCAAAGACAAGCCCATGGATCAAGGGATTTGTTGATAAAGACCCCACTTAAAGAGCTAACCTTTGAACCTTAAGACCCAATAAAAGATCTATTGTGACAATAGAGTTGTCATCAACATTGCTCACAATCCAGTTCAACATGACCGAAGCAAACATGTTGAAGTGGATAGACACTTTATAAAAGAAAAAAAATTGAAGTTGGGCAGATCACCACTCCTTTTGTGACTGCCAAACTGTAGTTGGCTGAAATCTTCACATACGATGTGTGCAAGTTGGGAATGCATAACATTTATGCACCAGCTTCAGGGACAGTGTGAGAAAGTGTGGATAATTTCTTGATTCTTGTTTCTATTTTAAATCTTTATTGATTTAATTTAGAATCAATTAATGATTGTATATATTTTAGAATAGGTTAACAGTTTAGAGTAATTATAGGGATTTTCTTTATAATATTTCCCTTGTATAGTTTATTTCCCTTATACTCTAGGGGGTAGGTGTGTATATTAAGCTCTTATAAGAAATACAAGTAATCAATTAAATTTCTCTACTCTTCTTTGTTCAATGGACAAATAGAGACATTCCCTTATAAAATTGTTTGAAATCCTTAGATTCTATCAAGAGTTTTCTACTTGGAAAATTGCATTGGGAAGGATGTTGATGTTGGATCAACTCAAAGGGAATGGATGGAAGATGTTAAATAAATGCTATATGTGCAAAGGAGAAGAAGAAATCCACTGAGGATTTTATGTCATACGTTGTTATGAGTGATGGCAATGGGGGTGAAGCCTCTCTTTTGTTTCCACCAGCATCGTTCTCGAAGGTGGACTTGATGAATTCAGTGATCTTTCCGACAACAATTGAGGAAGCTCTTTTAGCGAAGGTGGCTAGGTTTCCAAATGCATTGATTATTTCCACTTCTTCGGAGGGTGGGTCCCTTCTTCTTCCCCTCTCTCTCTCCTTCTATGGGTGTTATGATGATTGTGGCTTGTTCAATGTGGCTATTTTTAGGGGAGTTAAATGAGGAGGCTGTCCTTGAGTGTCCTTTGAAGGTGGTTCTTCCAAATGGGAGCCTATTGGAGCTTATTGAGTGTGTGGAGAGGACATTAAGAAGGGCAAATGGTGGCTCAATCAAGGGAGGCCTTTGTAGAGGAGTTGGAAGGGAAGGATTCAAGGGTTGTTAGGCTAGAGAATCAATTTTTAGAGTTAAATAGGTTTTTAGGGATGCCTATTGAGGTTTTGGCCTTGTTTAAAAGATTAAAGGCCTGAAATTAAAGATTGTTCGAGTTGGTTGATGAAGTTAAGGATCCTTTCATGGAATGTTAGGGAGGTAAATTATGGAGATAAACGAAAAAATTTTAAATCCTTAATTAAGTCTCAGAGAGAGAGCTGATTTGGTTTGCTTGCAAGAAACAAAAGTGCAAAAGATGATGACTTGGTTGATGAGGAGCTTAAGGGTTGGCAAATTTCTTGATTAGAGAGCGGTGGAATGTAGAGATGCTTCTGGTGGTATAGTGGTGTATTGGGATGATAGAGTTCTAGAGCTTTTAGAGGCAGAGGTGGGTTCTTTCTCCAGTTCTTGTTGTTTCCTTTGTAAGGAGTCTGAATGCTACTTTCTTGGTTCTGATTCCGAAGAAAGGGGGTGTAGAGGATTTGAAAGACTTCAAACTTATTAGCTTGATAAGGGGTTTGTATAAGCTTTTAGTTAAAGTGTTAGTTAATAGGCTTAAGAGGGTTGTTGGCAAAGTTGTTTTTGATTTTCATCATGCCTTTGTGGAGGGAAGGCAAATTTTAGACGTGATCTTAATTGCAAATGAGACTTTAGATTCAAGGCTAAAGAGCTCCACTCTCAAAATCATTTGTAACCTTGATATAGAGAAGGCTTATGATCATGTCAATTGGAACTTTCTTTTAGATGTTATGGAGAAGATGGGTTTTAGGTAGAAATAGGTTGGTTGGATAAAGTGGTGCATGTCTTCTGCTTCCTTTTCAGTGTTAGTGAATGGGACCCCCACTAATATCTTCCAAAACTCTAGAGGTTTGAGGTAAAGAAACCCCTTTTCTCCTTATTTATTTGTCTTGGTGCTGGAGACTTTTAATCGGTTGCTTGTAAAGGCAAGAGAAGGAGGTTTCATATCTGGTTTTTCTTTACAAAGGGGTAGTGGGTTAGTAGAAGTAGGGTTGTAAATAAGGTTAGTTTGATCTGTTTTTTGGGTAAAAAAAAAAAACGAACTGAACCAATATTGTCGGTTTTATATGTGATCAAAACCCTCCGCTTGGAGACTACGGAGGGTCTCACCCATTTTTTCCCCCCCGTGCTCCTCTTACAGCATTTCGGCGAGCCGCTCCGCCTGGAAACCACCCGGAACATGCGTGCGCAGTTCTCTGATCAATTCTTGGAGGCGGTCCGCTATATTCTCGTGGTTGGTAATAAGTTGGCGAACCTCCTCGTAGGATGACTGACTAATCGCCATCGATGGCATCGCGGCATCGCCAAGCCGACCAGATTTGGAGTGAAAAATCAAATCAAACCAAGCTTTTAATGGTCAGTTTGGTTCGGTTTTCATGGATCAGTTTCAACCAAACTTAATAGTCTTTTTTAGTCCTTAACCCAGTTGTAGATTTGTGCTTGTTTTGAGTCTAAAGCCCATTAATTTGAGTTTATATTAAGCCGTAAGTCTAATTTGTTTTTACAATTAATTAAAGCTAACTTGGATTTGATGTTAAAAATATATTAAATGCATTTAGAATTAATTTGACCATAATATAAAAACAATGAATTACTTTAATAGAATCTAATATAAAAAAAATAAAAAATAAAAATAAAAAAAACTTATCAAATATCAAACAATTATATATAAGTTTTAGAATATCGGTTTGGTTCGATTTTTATCGGTTAGGAGACAAGGAAATTGAAAACTGAACAAACAAGATCAGTTTTCAAAATTTTCAAACCGAACCGACCTTTTTTATCATTGAAAACCAAACCAATATAATCGGTTTTGCTTTATTTGGATTGGTGCGTTGGTTTTTTCGGTTTTGCTTACACTCCTGAGTAAAAATGACTCATCTTTTATATGTTGTCAACATTATCATCTTTTGTGAGGCTAATGTAGAGCAACTAATGTATTTGAATTGGATTCTCATGTGGTTTAAGGCGATCTCTAGCTTGAAAGTCAATATGGAAAAGAGTGAGCTCATCCCAATGGGGTATTGATAATCTAGATAAGTTGGTAGTTGTGTCTTCCCTCTACCTATTTAGGTCTCCCGTTGGGAACCTCTTTCAAGTCAATTGTTGCGTAGGAAAGGGTAGATGAGAGAGTTCAAAAAAGACTACCCTTGTGGAAAAAGATCCTAGTTGTCAAAAGAGGGGAAGCTTACTCTCATTAAAAGCATCTTGTCTAGCATCCCTATTTATTGCATGGCTTTATTAGTGATTCCAAGAAAGGTAAGTTTAAGGTTGGCAAAGATACAAAGAAATTTCTAGTGGGGTGGAGGAGCTCTAGAGAAAAAACTTCATCTAGTGAACCAAGCTAAAGTGTGCTTAAAAAAGGGGGCTTGGGAATTAGGAATCTTTTTGTTCTTAACATGGTGCTTTTGGGCAAGTAGGGATGGCAGTTCGCCTTTGAAAGGGAATCTTTATGGAAGGAGGTGATTGTTGGGAAGTTTGGGAAAGAAGGAGGTGGTTGGAGTTTAGGGGTGTCCAAGGAGGGGTATGGTGTTGACTTTTGGAAGGCTATCAGGAAAAATTGGGAGGTTTTTAACAGTAGAATTTGCTTCGTTGTTGAGAATGGAAGGAGAATCAAGTTTTGGTTGGACAAGTGGTGTGGTGACACATTGCAAAAAGAGTCTTTCACCACCTTATTTTCCATTACCAATTCAAAGGATTCATTGGTAGCTGATATATGGGAGCAAAATGGGAACCTGGGCCATTGGCATCCCTGTTTCTCTAGACAGTTCCATGATTTAGAGTTAGAAACGGAGGCCTTTCTTTGAAATATTCAAAAACATTTTATTAGATGTAACGTTGAGGATAGAATGATTTGGTCAGGTTCAAGGAACAAAAAGTTCTCCATTAAAACTTTCTACTCTTTTCTAGACTTGGGAGGTTAAGAGGTCAAGAGGTCTTCCTTGCTAGAGTTGTTTAGAACCCATGGGTCCCGTTGAGAGTGGGGTTTTTTTGCATGGAAAGCTGCTTAGGATAGGATATTGACTTTAGACTGACTGAAAAAAGGGGGTGTCACTGGTAAATAAATGCTTTATGTGTAAAAAGGGAGGAGAAATCCATTGATTGTTTGCTTCTGCATTGTGTTATAGCTGGTCTTCTTTGGCAGTTGGTTTTTTCCTTATATGGGTTGCATTGGGTGATGCGTTCTTAAATTAGGATGATGTTGCTAAGTTGGAATGGGGCTCAAGTGGGAAAAAGGCGAAATGAAGCTTGGTTAGATGCCCCTTTGTGTCTTTTTTGGACCATTTGACATGAAAGAAATTGAAGGTCTTTTGAAGATGTGGATTTCTTAGATCATTTGCTGAAATCCTCTTTTTTGTCTTCCTTTATGGATAATGTTAGGCCCCATTTAAAAGGAAAGTCTATGCCTTCGATCAATTTTATCAATTGGTTAGGTGCTAAGTAATTGTTGGGCATGTGGTTTTTTCCTTTATTTGCCCCTTCCCCTCCTTTCTTTTTTTGCTCGGTTCCCTTAGTATACTCCTAGTGTATTTTGGCAAGCTTTAGCTTTTTCGTTTTATATCACCCTTTATATTTATATATATTGGTTGCTTATCAAAAAAAGAAGAAGAATGGCTGACCGCATCCTCCTTTATTGCTTGAAAGTAGTCATCTTGTGGCAGCTTATTTACTCTGTTTGGAATAGAGTGGGTAATGCACTCCTCAGTAAGGAATGCCCTCTTGAACTGGCATAGATCCTTTGTTGGGAAAAGGAGGTAGAGAACTTAGAGGGAGCTACTCCCTCATGCCTATTTTAGATTATATGGAAGGAAAGATATAAAGGAGTGTTTCTGAATACTGAAAAAGTGGATCAAGTTATTAAACAATAATTTATGTGTAATCTTTTTTAGTGATAGGAAATCGTTCTTTGTTCATGATGGACTTTATTGGCTGGTTGAGCTTATGCAATGTGTGGGAGTTGTTTTTTGTGTATCCTTCCACTTGGTATGGCCTTTTGGTTTACTTTAATGCTTCTTTTTATTAGACACTTATAAAAAGAAAAAAAATAATAATAATAACTTAGTCACTCTTATTGAGGCATTTTATTAGGAAATGAACTTGTTTTTGTCCTATTAATTGAACCATTGTGTCAAGCTAGAAGGGGTGAAACAAGTTGAATTTCTTCTTAATAATACCTTTCCTTTTAGTATGTGTTTGTTTCTTAATCTCTTCTCCCAATATTAATCATTCTTAGCCTTCCAACATCAATCATATGAATTATGTCTCTGTTCGTGTTTCATTTGATTGCATTCTTTAGGTTTATATGTCTTAGTACATATTTGACTAGAATGATACATCCTCACTAATTGTTAATGGAATTCTTTCCATCAAAGTTTGTGCAATAATATAATTTCATATGGTTTTATTTGCTAACCTCTTTTTTTATAGGCTTTACTTGCTGCCTCATTTTATTCAGGTTTCTGGTGTTATTTGGAGTTCATTGGTGTTGGTTTAGTGATTAAGGCACCTGCCTTCATCTTATGAGTAAGCATGATCACACATATCAGCAGTTGTATCCATGTATTTTTCTGCTCTGACAAAATGAATCAAATGATGTTCTGGCAGAAAAATGTGGAATCTGACAATGTTGCTCTGCATCCTATGGGTGGTGAGCCTTCTTTACGGCGAGATGTTGACATTTTGGGTGCCATCTATATGGTCTTGTTCATGGCCTCCTCTTCTCCGATCCACATCCTTATCCTCCTCGGTAATAGTTAATGGACATGGGAGCTTCTGAATTCAACCTGACACCACTTCCACACTAATGAATGGAATAACTTTCTAAAATTTAGTTGTAATTAGCGTGTGCTGTGGACCATTGATAGTTTTTGGAATTTGTGATTGCCATGGTTTTTTTTTTCTCTGGCAACCTTTTGTATTAATCATACACACCTTTGCTAATTCAAACCAATCTGGAGCTTCAAAACCCTGATAGCATAGGGTTCTCACTCTCAAAGTTTATGATTTAAAGTGCTGCCTCTGATAGCATCACTATATAATGTAATAGGACTCAATTGTTGAAGGGTTTAAGTAGCTATGGGTTTCCTCTCTTGTTCTTTGCTTTGGTTTTTGTTCAATTAGAGAGGCCATGTAGCATTTCTGAGTGTTCATAGAAGTTAGCTATACCCAGGAAAACCTCACCAACCAAACGAAAGGCATGATTAGGAACTCAATTCCCTTGTATCAAGTGACCCAAGTGGTCTTGGCCACAAGGGTCCATGGTTTGCCTAATTCAAAGGGGACAAAGGAGCCTGATAATGCCAATTCACCCTCATCCCAAATGAAAAAAGAAAAAAAGGGAAGTTGGTGATAGGATTTGATAAAAAGTGGTTTTAGCAGTGCTGTATAAAACTTCTAGTATGATAATAACCCATGTATAAGTGGAGGCAAGCATGTCTAGGTGCTAACATTTAATTTACTCATAATGTTAGGCAATGGAAGCACAACATCCAGGTAATTATGTGAAAATTGCTGTTGTTGCAGATCCGCAGGTGAATGTCTTTTATTTCATTTTTTTTCTCTTTCTATCTCTGCATTATATTCTGATATAGATTTCTCATCTTTAACAGCTCATGGACAAAACCTCTCTTGGTCTTCCACCAAAATCTCTTGCTCTTGAGATTTCGCAGTTCTACACCGACTTGTTCATGCGCAGAGCATTTCTTGCATCTATTTTGCCTTTAAAGCCTGATGCCATTTTGTTTTTGGGTGATTATTTTGATGGGGGCCCTAGTCTATCAGATGAAGAGTAAGGGCAGAGGTTTTCTTGATACTTGAACTACCTAATTACAAATGGATAACAAAAAACAAAAGCATTTCAAATAAGTTATTTTCCTCTATGTCATCCTTTCATGTACTGTACATAACTTCACTTTGCTTTTGCCTGCCACTGTATTTTACAGTCAAGGAACTTGTATGCGATATTTTAAACCATCATTTTTGTTAATTTTCTATTTTGGAATGCACTTAACATTCTTTAGTTGATCAGATGGAAGGAATCTTCGAGTCGCTTTAAACATATTTTTGATCTAAAGACTCAAGGAAAAAGAAACATCCAAGTATACTACCTGAGTGGAAACCATGACATTGGCTATGCAAGTGTCCTCTCTCATAAGCCAGAGGTATGTTGGTCTATTATTTCCCAGCAATATACACTAAATTGTTCTCAAAAGTTAATGTTCCTTACTTTTCAATGTTCCTTGCTTGTTCAAATTTGAAGAAGCTAAATAACAACCATGTTGCATGGACAAGTGCTGGTTTAGGGTGTGGTGCATGGGTGTTTGCTCTTTTGAAGGAAAGAAATTGCAACTGGAGTGGTGGAGGCCTGAAGCTGGTTGTTTCAGGGAAGGGGCCTATGCAAAAGAATTTTGGGTGAGATTGATTAGACTACCATTGCACTTGTGGGGTAAGGACTTCTTTACGAGGGTGGGTGATGCTCGTGGAGGTTTTGTGGCTGTGGATATGGTTACAACAGAGAGACGCCATTTACAATGGGCAAGAATTCTGGTCATCTCCAACAGAAGGAGGGTCCCCGGGATCCTACATGTGGTGGTGGAGTCTTCAGTCTTTGTCCTTGAGTCATGGTGGGAGATCCCACCATGGGTGTTGGTGGTTATTTCAACGGAGGGTTGCAGGGTAATGGAGGTTAGGGATGATCGTGAGGGGAGGCCACGCACAGAGTGGAGTGTGGGGATTGAGGTTTGGAAGCGTGCAAAAAGATTGGAGCTGCCCAAGAATCATTTGTGTATTGCTCAAGTTTCAGTTGGCACACCCTTTTCTGCCTACAGCAGAGATTTGGGGGCTGGTGGGCAGGTTGAGGGAATGGTCTTTAGGCCTCTATTTTGGCTCAAGTGGGGCTGGTGGGCCAAGCAGTATCAAGGCCTCTTTCTCCTACAGGCCGGGAGGTGGGAGGCCTTGAGTGCCTTGGTGCGCCTCTTCCAAGCACTTTTTAATATATTTGTCTTTATACCTATAAAAAAAAAAATTCAAAAAAAATAAAATTCAAAACACAAGTTAAACTCCCCAGTTTCATGAGAATAGGTGATATCCTTATATTTTGTTTGCTAACTTACCCCAAAGTTGATAGGATAACCAAAATACAAGTTTCTATTTTTTCTTCTTTTTTTTTTTTTTCAGTCAAAAGAGAATATCACATATCCTCCTCATGAAAGTTTTTTTTTTTTTGTTTTTTTTTTATAGGAAGCGACAAAGGAATATATTAATAGAAAAAAGAAGTACAAGAGAAGGATGAGAAATCCTCCCACCAAAGAAAACTAAACTACAAGAATACGAAAACAAGAAAATACAATGTGATAACGAACAAACTCTCTAGACTAGACCAACCCAAAGGAATTACACGCCGCTAGCCAATCAAGTTGTAACACTATAAGGGGAGTCCCCTTAAAAACCTTGGAACAAAAAGCACAAAGAGAAGCAAGGAAATGAATAGAATCCCAAAGATTCTCTGAATTCCTTGCTTTATCCTAAAAAATCCTCGCATTTCTTTCCTGCCACACAATCCAAATTAAAGCTATGCACGCAGCTTGCCACAATTCTATCCCTCTCTTCGATAAACCAAAGCCATTGTAATTGATGGACAGCATGTTGGAAATGCTCCTCGGGGGAACCCAATCCATCTTAGTTAACTGAAATAATCTATGTCATAACCTCATCGTCAAAGAACAATGTAGGAAAAGATGATCATGCCTTATGCATAACTTACAAATATCAGGACTAAGAGCTTTGTAGGGTCTTCTCAGTTGTAGCAAGTTATTAGTATTTACCTTCTTGTGTGCCACCAACTAGACAAAGGACTTGACCTTGAAAGGGACTTGGGATTTCCAAACAAACTTAGTAGGGAAAAATGGAGGAGAACCAGAACATTGGGATAAGGCAAGAAAAAAAGATTTGACTGTAAAAAGCCCTAAAGAAGATAAAGACCAGGATCTTGCATCTAAAACCGAAAATTACAAATGCAGACAATCAAGTGACCATATGAGGCCTTCTAAATCTTCTATCTCAGGATCGGATAGGTTGCGGCGAAAATAAAATTTCAATGAAAAGGGACAAGTAAATCCGAGAATTGAAGAAATAGGAATATTTTTATCCATGACTACTCTAAATAGTCTTGGATATTGGGAACCCAAAGGTTTATCCTCCTCATGAAAGTTGGGAATTTAATTATTGATATTTAAATAAAAAAATATTCTAATGTGTATTCTATATTGGCTATATATTTGTCACTTTCTCTCTTGGATATTAGAGTTTAGTTTTTCCCTCCTTAGGTGTTTTCTCGTCTTATTTTTTCTTGTTAGCTTTAACCAAATATGAGGAGCCAATGATTTCCTCCCTAGCTAATTCCATGAAAATAAAAATTTGTAGTAGCATACCTTGGCTTGTGGCTAACAGAAGGGCCAATACTGATGATTTGCTGCAGTAGAGGAAGTTTATAGAGACTTAGTGCTGTGGTGGGTGTTGTGCTTGGGAAGTTGTGAAATAACAGATCACCTTATCTTTTAATGTCCAGCAAACAGGGAGCTTTAGGATGGACTCCTGAACTTGCTATCTTGGATTGCATACCTCATAGAGAGGTGGCTGATATGATAAATGATTGGTTTAGTTCTTTCAAGGCAATCCTAAGAGTAGGATTCTTTCACTAATGGGTGCATTTACTTTATTTTGGGTTATCTGCTTGAGATAGATCCCAGGATTTTTGAAAACAGATGGAGGCCTATGGAATCAGTTTAGAACGTGGTGTTGTCATTCTCCTCTTTGGTAGTCAGTTTCCTCAAAGCTTTTTAGCAACTATTTGTGTGTAATTATGTTGGATTTTTTTCCTCCTTGCTTTGACCATAGAAGGCTACACTAGTGCATTTTAAGTGGGTTTTCGTTTGATGGGCTACCTAAGGCTTGACTGTGAGGGTTGTTTTCTAGATGATCCAGGAGAGCGGGGCATCTTGTGAAGGAGCAGTTAGGCCTTTTTTCCATGCATGCTAGGCAGCTTTAGTGATAAATGAAGAGGAAGTAGAATTGTTCAAGGGCTCAAGCCAAGCAAATGTTTTAGGCCTCAGTAATTTGGTATGGAGGGTGATTCTGTCTAGGCGCAAGGCTGAACCACTCCTTAGTTATAGCATCTCACTTACCAAGACATGCACCTTGTTGAAGGAGGCATGTCTCATCTACTTTTCCTTTTTAAACACTTTTATTCTTGAAATTTCTAATTGTATATTAAAATCTATATAAGTTCATTACTTTTTTGTTGAATGCTTCTTTTAAATATTTGAATTTCTTAAATTTTTTATTGATTGAAGTAGATTTTGGATCATATTTTATAAAATTAATATGCATCCTAGGTCATGCACGCCTTGTGCCTAAGCTATTGGAGACTTTTGCGCCATAAAAGTACAATTCGGCAATAGTTATATCATGGTGATCTCAAAGACCCTTAGAAGTGGAATTTTTTTCTTTGCCCAGGATTTTGAATCCATCTTCTGAGTTTCATTGTTCTTTTCACTGGATTTCATGCCTGGCCAGCCATTTGGTAGATATTTTAGCTAAAAATGTTGCAATTACTTTAAAATATTTCTTGAGGATCTCATGCCTCGTTGAGTTGTTGGTTTGTTTGTTATGGAAAAAAATGTTTGTTATATTCCATGGATGAATGGTTAAAGCACCCAGCTCATAATTGGCAAATTCATAGGTTCAATTCTTACTAGATTCACACCAATATTTCTTTTTTGTTTGTCAGCTTTTATTTTTATCTTTGTACAGGTTGTCAGGCGCTATGAACAAGAATTTGGTATCAGGAACTACCGATTTACTGTTGGAAAAGTGGAGTTCGTTGTTGTTGATGCTCAAACTCTAGATGGTACATAAGGAAGTGTTTAACTCTTTAACTTTGGTCCTTGCTGCTCTTTTTCCAATTATTTAGGGAACATCTGCTTGACAAAAAATGGGGGAACAAAAGAACTTCTAAGTTATTGGCCCTAGGGGTCAAATACATAGTTTTAAAAGATGCAAAGTGCACCTAAGGCGCCAAAGTCTCCCACTGCTTAGGCACAACCAATGATTTAAAAACCGGACTAAACCGCCCAGTTCAACAGTCAATTGGACCCTGATCCGGTCCGGTTCACCTCTTGAGCCAAGGGACATTGGATTGGCATTGAACCGAATAAACCGGCTGTTGGACTGTCGAATCAGCCCAAACCAAAGACAATTCAATTCACCTTAATTCCCCCATTGGTTTTATTTTTTCATTTTTCTTTTTTTGGCAAAATGGGCTTGCAATTGTTGTTAGGCCATGCATTGTACCTTTCGTCACGGCCCAGAGGACAGTGATGATACAATGGATGAATGAGGATTTTAAACCTCTTTTCATCTCCTTCAATTTCCAATGTGGGATTAGTATAGTAACTGATTTAAAGAAAAAACAGCATTGAAACATGCAAAAAGAAGGCTTGAACCTTGGAATGCAGATTTAAGGTAAGAGTAAAGTAACCAATTTTCTGCTCTTCCGTTTGTGTTAAGAATTGTTAAAAAGAAATATAATATATATGATTTTTCTTCCTTTTTCATTATATATTCACATTTAAATATTATAATTGTTTTTATTTAATAAAATTTAAAATGTTAATACATTTTATATAAAAGATGAAAAAAAAATTATTATTGATTCTTAATTTTTTTATATTTTTAATTCCTTAAAATTATTTTAAATTTTAATAAAATATAAACTATATATTTATGGCTTCACCAATTTGATCATTAGTTCAACCATTGGTCTAACCATTGAATCGTGAATCAATAATTTTTTTAGTTCAATGATCAATTCAATTTTTAAAACATTGGGTATATCACAAGGCGTGTGCCTAAGTGAACTAAAATGCCACTTGGGATGCATCAATTTTACAAAATATGATTCAAAATCTAATCCAATTAATAAAAAATTTAAGATTCCAAACATTTAAAAAAAAAACATTCAATAAAAAAGTGATGAAAATATATAAATTTCAATATACAATTATAAATTTAAAAAATGAAAGTGTTTAAAATGGAAGAGTAATGTAGACAAGACATACCTATTCAAGTAGAGGTGCATATCTTAACAAGCAAAGCGCTATAACTAGGTAGTGGTTGCACCTTGAGCCTAAGCATACTTAAAGCACGCCTTTTATAACTATGGTCAAATATATCCTTCATTCATGCTTATTGTCAACTGAATGTATTTTTGGTGCAAAGTAAGTCAAAACAATGATTAGACAGTAGTTCTTTCAAAATGTAAAATAAACTCAAGGAAAAAAGGAAAAGAAAAACTTATACCCCATTCAAAGTAAATTAAGAAATCACTAAATGTTTAAATATATTTAGCAAACCACCAACTGAGGATATGCATAACAATTGATGGTATAATATTGCATGAAGAAGATATTCTGGTACAACGATGTCAGGTGAATAACATCCGTTGAGGATGATAGTACATATTCAGATGATTAAACTTATTTGAGTTCTACGATATTGATAATCTTGGATTATAGATATCAAAGTGCCTGTGCAGCACTACTAGCACCTTCATGCTCAACTAGTACCATTTGGTTGATCTTAACTTTTATATCACGACTTGTGGAACAAATTGGTCATTCTAATATTGCCTGGACTGTTGATGGATATGATATATCTACAGTAATTAAATCCATGCATAATTTGATAAAATTCTTGATAGGGCATCGAGTGTCCAGCTATAAAAATAGCTGGTGTGATGAATACTACTTTGGTTTGGAGCATATAAGTAATCCTATTTTGTTGCTTGCTTTGATCTGTTAGCATAGGCACAAGTATCATGGCTTCTTTACTTGTTGGGAACCAATTGATCTTTGTAGTACAAAGAGTTCGGTTTATTAAAAACAATTGGATGTTTCATCTGCAGGGCATTCACAAGGAAGCTTGACGTCTGCATCCTGGGATTTTATCAAAAATGTCTCCATGGGTACGTGATATTGCCTTGTTTTATTTTTATATCGTTAGGTTAGTGCTTTCTAAATGTTTTAGGAAAAAATAATCATAAAAATCTTTGGATGTGTCTAGATGTTAACTTGAATCCGAGGGTTCTTTTAACCCATATTCCGCTGTATCGTCCGGACTGGACAACCTGTGGTCCTTATCGTTATTCCCCAGTCATTAATCAGGTATTGTTTGGTTCTGCATTGACAGAGACTTTGAAAGCATGTTCTCCTTGATAAATGTCATTTTTTTCTATGTATATGTTATTGGTAAGATTATCACTTCAGACACAATTGTGATCTGATTTTAAGTCATTCAATCAGAAACTGAACTTACTTGCACTAATTTCTTCATGTTCAGAGAGTTTTTCATGCTATTCACGATCAAGAAATAGTGTAAGCTTCCTGTCTGACTTCTTCTGCAATGGCCACATTAAAATTAAATTAGCTTTGTACAGACTGGCTTGTGATAATTGGGAATTCAGATTGATGGTTGATCCAATCAGACAGGTACCAGAATTATATAACTGAAGAAAAATCGAAGTACTTGCTGGACTTGCTCAGACCTGTAGGTTTTCTTTCCACTCCTTGATTCATTCTGTAATCAGAAGGGAAAAAATGGTTAAAGAAAACAAAAATGATGTATTCCCTAGTTGATGTGTTCCAACACACCCCTTTTAATGGTGTGGCAGTGGAATGAATACTTGTAATTAATGGTTGAATGTGGCCATTTTTCTTGAAACTAGAGGATTGTGTTGCACATCACTCAGAATGGCTAAGTTGGAGCTCTTGTCCTGTGTGCAGGTACTCATCCTGTCTGGTCATGATCATGATCAGTGTACAGTCACCCACATGTCAAAGCATGGGCCTATAATGGAGGTTGGTGTCTGATAGTGGGGTAATAGGTGAATTTGCAGTTGATGATGGTATAACATTCAATTGGTCAAACTGTGCAGCATACTGTGGGGACTATAAGTTGGCAGCAAGGGAACTTGTATCCATCTTTCATGCTATTATCTGCAAGTAATGATACAATACAAAATGACTCCAGTCTACAAGATGCAATCTCCACTCAGCTGTGCTTTCTTCCCATGCAGACACATATTTATATATGGTAATTCACCTTCTTGATGAATAATAGTCATGCTTTTTATTTACTTTTTGTTATAGACTCTTGTTCTGAACTCCACTGCCCAAAACATTTCAGGTATCTTTCTCAATTTGTTCTGACCCTTCTTGCCCTCCTCCTCTGGCCAACAAATGGCTTGGGCTCTTGGCGCCACTGTAGGGTTTTCATGGAGTATACCAGAAGTCTAATAAGTAGTAACATCTTCAGCAGTGGAGCAAAAGAAAAAAATGAAGATGAGAACTGTGAGTACGAAATGATTTGGGATGCAGAAGGATCCATGCATCTTGTCAAAAAAACCTCCAAGGCCCCTCTTACACGCTCAAGTGAGAGGGGTTTGTCAGAAAGGTGAGCTTAGGTTGTTCACTCTCACTTTGTGGTGAATGTGAGTTTAATGCTGTGCTGCATCTACCTTAATGTGCATGACGGTAATGATTTCGATGTGATAAAATTCTGTTTGCATGTAGAATAATATATCCATGACTAATGTATCTGATGTACTGCACACGATCACACACCACTCTAGAACAGTAGGCATACATGAACTAGGGCCACTTCAATTGGTTTTGCATGAGTAATCATCTTTTTTATTACTGTCTGTACATAGTTTATGTTCTCCTAATAAAACATGTGTAGAGAATAGTAGGCTTAAAATGGTGCAGGCTGTTATCACTAGGTCCCTTGTCCACCAAAAGGTGTTTCAGCAGTAATGGGTCCTTAAGTAGTGGAAGGTGCTTGAGTTACACTGAGATGTTATATATGAGTTATTTTGCTGTAGGGGTAATGCTGTGATGCGGTCAACAGCTAAAAGGCAGATCTCTCAGGAGACGGAGCTCTCTACAGCTGTGGACGTGAACATGGATGTGGAATTGGATATGATGGCAAAATTACCACCCAGAGCAAGTAAATCAAGGACAAAGAAGGTGATTCGTAGGTTAATGCGTACACTACGAATGCTTACAGTCATTGCTGCTGTGAACGTCCCACTTTACATGATGTTGCTTTTCAAGGATTGGACTGAGCAATAACATCAAAGCTGAATATATTAGCTTGGTTCATTGGTTGGTTCCTGCACAATACATAAAAAGATCCCACACTATAGTTGAAGAGCTGCATGAGGTTCAAGCAGTTAAAGCTTCGCAAGGATGTGCTTGAGCCACATATTTTCTTCCACTGGACTTACTATTTTCAGCCAACTTGATTCCCAGTATGGTTAGTGCTGCCAATGGTTTGTCCACCTTATGACATTAGCGTTACCAAGTGGCAAGCATGTGGGCCCCACCTTGAAGGGCTTGGGCTTAATTGTTTAGAGGGTATATTAAGGGTAGGATAAGGATGATGCATGTATCATGTTAGTTCACCATTTTTCTTGTTTCAAAGATTTGAGACTAATGGGTTGCTTCAGGACAGCAGGCCACTTCCACTTGCCTAGAATGTGGAAGACTTTCTGATCAGGTGTTTGTTAAAATTTTGCCCTTGTATAGCAAGTTTGGTTGAAGCCCATGAGAGCAAACATATCAGAAAAACCGAAAGCATGACCTTGAAATATATTCAGGATATATGGCTACTTGTAATGCCATATGCAGACGGAGATAGTGATCCTCTTGCACTAGGCAAGAACAGAGGTACCCACCCAATACACATGAATTTTGATTTTCATTTATGGTGGGAAAAATATCTTTTACTACTTATTAGGTGGCAGGTGATGATAGATGAACTTCTAGATTTTTCACTTCTTCCTTGCCACGTAATCCGAATGGTACAAGCATTGGGAAGGCTAATAATGCTATTTACCTGTTACGTGTTAGGGAGTTGTTGATTTAGGGGCAACAAATCTGGATCGGAATTTGGAAAAAGAAACAAACAAATTAAAGTTTTGAAAATCAGAATAGTGCGATTCTCATTAACTCTACCTTATCTAAAACTGATAATGAATACAGTTTTATTATTTAGAATAGAAAATATTCTAGCTTAAAAAACATGTTGTCTAGTAGAAATAGCACTTTATTTTAAAAATTGAAATGATTTTGGTTGTTTTTTATCAAGTGTCCTAAGTAATAATTAAGAAAAAAATTTGTATTACATAAATACATGATGCCTCACGAAAAACCTTTACGAAGAATAATTTAAGATTAAAAACTTTTGTATATATATAAATGCATAATATCTTTGAAAAAAAAATTGCATTTTGCAAGTTTTCTTGAAAATAATAATTTTTTAGATTTCTTAAAAACAGTTTTTTGAAAAATGTTTTAAAAAATATTGTGCCAAAGAATCTAAATGCTCGATTATTTGAGGCCCTTGCTTGAAATATATTAAATAAATATATTAATGCTTCCCTGAAAACAATTATATCATATACGGATTTTAGTAATATGTCAAACTTTGAATTTGAACTGAATGGGTGATTGAATTGCCTTTTTGGTACCATAAAAAATACGCATTTAACATTTCTATATCAGATCATACATCCAGGATGTTAAATGCATAAAAAAAAAAAAACAATTCAGGGGCTTAGCTCTGCATCTACCAAAAGAAACAAACCATGTTTGTAGTCACATCATAAACCGAGGAAATTAACAGCAAAAACAAGTCTTCCTAAACTCTTCTTTTTGTGGTGGAGGGATACTACGAAAGTCTAGAACAGAAAGGATCCTTGTACCAGCAATTACATCATGGGGGGGCGAAAAAGAAATCACCTACTGTTGTTTGTTTTCTGCTTGGCTTTCTCTATAAGAGGTTTCAACTGCTTCTTTTCAGCAAGAATCTTGAGAAAATTAAATAAGAAGGGAATGTAGTTGTGTTTCCTGCGGATGTTTTCCGTTCTCCACTTCTTGAATTTTTCCTCCTCCATTAATATCTTCTCTGTAGCACCCTCAATTCCAGCATTTACTTCTGATAAGGATTTATTTAAAGCTTCAATGTTGCTATTATCCACCATTCTCTCTGACTGTAAGGCTGCCAACTGGTGCAAAATGTGTTCCCTCCTCTTCTGCAGCTCTTTCAGCTCGCCAGTATATATATCTTTCCTATTCTTTATGATAGCCATGAGGTTAAATCTGATCTCACTTCTGGAATATCTTTCAATGCGTTCCTGAATCACTGGTTGCACCATACGCACCCAATCTAAGTCACCTTGTCCACCAGGGCATTGACCCAGGCTAATGGGTCCCTCCTTCAATCCATCCAATTCATACAGAATGCCATCAACTGGTAGATAGCTTATGAAATGGTATACATCATCATCTTTCCCAGCAGCCTTCTGCTCCTCTGGAACAAAGGGCTCAGGTCTTGCAAAACTGTTATGGGCTGTTCGTATGGCTTCACTGTTATTGATAGCCAACCCTTTGAGTTCAGGGGGGAAGTTCTTGGTGAATTCTTTTAACATCGACAACTCTGGACCAATGTCAACATCTGGACAATTCATGAGAATAGACAAGATTGCTTGGGTTGCACATGCGTTGTTAATAACCTAGGAGGACAGCAAAGATGTATCACAGAGGTGTGCACATTTATTATGCTCCAACAACAACAAATCTCAAGGAAACTCACCTGACTGGCAAAAAATAAATTAGGGTTTGGGTCCTTGATTACAAGACGGTCATCCTTTTCCCCTGGACGCCACTTGAAAAGAAAAATCAATCCATATACTGGCCTGAGGAGAAGATTTAAAGAAAAAAATTCTCACATATACCAACAAAAAAATGTCCATCTATGTGCAGGAGAGCAAAATAAGTAAAAAGATAGAATAGAACTGACCTAAGATGGTTCAGAGAATCAAGGTCCAATGAATACAACTCCTCAACCTGATCAATCATATCAAGGCATATAAATGATGCATAAAATAGAAAAGTGTGCTTGCACGAAAAAATAAATAAATAAATAGATAAGTAAATTAAAAACAGGGAACCAGGATATGTTTCAAAATGAAAAAAAAATTGCCTTTTAAATACAATCAGTTAGTTCTAATTCTATATCAAACTATAACTTCGACCTTTCTTCTTTCTTTTGGCAAACACAAAGGAATTACACAAATAAAACACTGAATCCATAAGTCCAAACACAAAAAACTAATTATAGAACTTAGAGAGGTCTGGGAACTGATATGCTTCAAAGCATCTATGGGCCTATCACAACCCCACAGGAGTTTTGATCACCAAAGATCATGAAACTACAGGACAGAACACTTTTAGACATCAACATGTTGGATGAAACTAATTTCCAGAAAGTTTCACATTCCTTTCTTTCCAAATGGACCTATAAATTTTTCCCACAACCAAATAAGCAAGCCCCCTAATTGCATGAGAAAAGACGGAACAAGAGATGATTAAC
Organism: Vitis riparia; assembly: GCF_004353265.1. Taxonomy (NCBI): domain Eukaryota; kingdom Viridiplantae; phylum Streptophyta; class Magnoliopsida; order Vitales; family Vitaceae; genus Vitis; species Vitis riparia. Next base: position 24,691,035 of record NC_048434.1, on the reverse strand, counting down.
AATCTGTGTCTGCAACTGTAGACAATATGGTATCTTTGTCATTTAGTGCACAATGCATTATCTTTAATTCAGTATGCACATCACTTTTTTTTTTCTAGGAATATGTGAAAATGATAGGCAAACTTTGTTACTGGAACCTTGTGATGTTTTCTGTCCATAAGATTATTCTTCTTTTTACCAAAACAAAAGGCAAGAGATTGCAGGGAACAATCTGACAAGGAGACAACTTTTTGAATGGTTGTCAACAGAAGCACTCCACAGATGATGACTTCAGCAATCTTTCCCCAACAACAGACCCATCCTCCCATGGGGCAAGCTCTGATATGATTAGCTACTAACATGGGCACACCTAAGAAGAATAAAGAAAGCAGGAAGATTTGCAAAGAAACTGAAAAGAAGCAAATGTCAATGAGAAAAGAACACCTTCTTCCAGCACCAAATCCTCTTCACATTTCCATATCACTAGCCCCAACAGCATGAAACTGAGTTAATAGGAGCATTTAAGGGAAATATGAAAAGGTAAAAAGGATATCAGCATACTCTGCAAACCACAAACCAAACCCTGCCTCCACCCAAACCATGTGGATTATTAATGCTGGATAGTTCCCTAACTCCCACAATCTCACCCTCACCAAATCAATAGCCAGGCTCAACACTATTTCAATATGGAAATTTTAGGGGCCTGCTGTTGATAAAGCCAACAATAAAATGGCATGCTGCTTGATAATGCTTCAATTCATGTGACAATGACCAAGCAACATGTAGCTGCAATTAAGCAACACATGCTAAGATGACACCAATATCACTTTGCAATTTGACATAAGAGGAGCTATAAAAAGAAGGTCCACCAAACAACATCATGAAACAAGGACGTAAGGCAACATTTACGAAATATGTTAACAACTTTTCCATCCTCTTGTGCCCCATGCTAACTTTAATGTCCATTGGGATTGATGCATGCCAAGTTATTAGAAGTCCTCTTCTTAGTATTTGGTGCAGGAACAATTTTATGAAACAAAGTGGAGCCCACTGGGACACAATGTACCAAATCAGGCTAACAATTCGTTTATCTACACAAACCCAACATTTAACTTCCACCAGGATCCATGGTAGGAACTAAGGAGTCTCTATCCATTGTTGTCTAATTCAAGGGATTGGAGACCTAGAATTGATGGGTTGTTCTTCAAGTTTTAGGGCAAAGAGGCTTTATTGAAGTTGGAGGAGCCTTTCTAAAAGGAGGAAGTTGTTGTAGCCCTTATAGGTGCTGGGGAGTGGGGGGAGGGTGTTGTGCAACTCTTGAAAAAAAGACGTCACCTTGTAAAATAGTCAACTATTTGTGGGGATAAAAGAAAAGGGTCCTTTTTATCATGGTTCAAAGTTGCAGTATTGATTATTGACTCAAAAGAAACCTCACCTTGTAAAATAGTCAACTATTTGTGGGGATAAAAAGAACGGATCCTTTTTATCATGGTTCAAAGTTGCAATATCGGTTATTGACTCAAAAGATAGCAAAGCACATTGGTATCAGTAACTCAGATCCGAATCAGGAGATAAGCAAAATATTTTAATTTAATAGCTCAAAAAATTCAAAAAAAAATAATGAATATGATTAAAAAAATTATATTTCTATTAATTAATTATTAAAATACATTAAACTCAATTATTTTTCTCATTTGTAAGTATTAATAAACTCAATTATATATTTTTTAAGTAGTTTATTATTATTTAATTTTTTTTATATAGGTAAGTGCAAATTGTATTAAAACACCGAAAGGGGGCACCAAAGTACACACCAACGGTCATCAAAAAGCACCCAAAAGGATAGGGAAAACAAAAATACTCTCTCTCTCAATCCGACCCCAACCAATCAATAAAATCAATTAAGGACATAGAAAAATGTTCTATAAACAAGTTAGTCCAAGATAATAGTTGCACAAAAACCAAAACTTCAGCCTTGGAACAAAAAGTTCCACATTCTCAAAAGATCTTCTATTTCTCTCTTTCCAAATTGTCCGGAAGAGGCATAAAGGCACTACTGTCCACACTTTCTTCCAATAAACAAGGTTTGCCACCCTAACAAGGTCTCTCTAACTATAGAGTGAATCACTCAACACACTCTAAACAATGAGACCAAGAGCTCCCATAACAGCCTCGTCTTTCCACAATGCAAGAGTATGTGGTCAATCGACTCCTCATGAACATAAAAGGAAGCATTTATTGGCTAAAGACCACCCTCTCCTTTGCAATTGGTTTAAAGTCAAAACTCTCCCCATGTTGCCTCCCAAGAAAAAAAAAACTGACCTTTAGAGGAACCCATGCATTCCACACAACACTTGTTGGGAAAGGGTCTACCCTTCTTTCCTCAAGGGTAGAATAGAGGGACTTAATAGAGAAGGATTCATTCTTTGTTTTTGCCCAAAACACCTTGTCCTCCCTCTCCTCAACCACCACCTTGTCTTGAATCCTTGACAAGAAGCACTCCACCATCCCAATGTCCTAGTCATTGAGAGGTCTAGAGAAGACTAGGTTCCATCCAACCCCCTCAAATGAGTGCAGCTACAAGTCTGCCACCCAAACCTCTTTTGAGTTGGCTAGAGCAAACAAGAAGGGAAAAGATACACATAAAGGCTCATCCCAGCACCATTTGTCTCTCCAAAACTTGACCCTTCTCCCATTGCCCACTAAGAAGGAAATTTTGGAAGAGACTTGACTCCCAAAAATGCCTTATAGCCTTCCATAGCCCAACACCATAGTTGTCCCTCCCTTCCTCAAAGCACAAACCCCCTCGAATTCCCCAAATTTACCACAAATAACTTCTCTCCAAAGGGCATCCCTTTCCTTAGCAAAGCGCCAAATCCATTTGTAAAAGAGGGCCTTATTTAGAGAGTGAAGGCGTCTAACTCCAAGGCCTCTTTTTCTTTTGTCTAAACAAACAATATCCCACTTCACTACATGAGGCTTACTCTCTAGAACCCCACCTCCCCACAAAATCCCTTTAAATCTGCTCCAACCTTAAGCAAACTCTCCTCAGCATCCGAAATAGGACGATTTTGTGGATAATGAAAAATAAGAAAAGGGATTTGTGACCAAACTCAAGGTATTGGGGTTGCATCCGAAACTCGATCGAATCAAATGAGTTTTTTTAAATATATAAAATGAAAAAATAAAAAAAAAAATCGACTGAGTCAAACAATTCAAGGCTTGTTAGCACCAAGTCAATTTTCAATGTTGTATCATAACTCGAGTATCGGAATCGTCTCAAACCTAGCCAAGGCAGACACGACTCAACCGAGTTATACCAGACTCGGACAATACTTTAAACCCTACTTGGTATCAAAGTCTTCTCCTCTCTCATAAAGCCTTGTCAGGAAAATGGTTTTGGAGGAACATAGTTTTGGGAGGGTCTTTGTGGAAAGATGTCACCTTAAGAGGTGGATAATTCTGGGGAAACATAAGGAGTCAAGAGCTTGGTGTTCTTGTGCAGGGAGGGATGGGTATGGGGTTGGTTTGTGGAAAGCAATCAAAAAAGGTTGGGGGACAGTTCAATCTAGGATTAAGATTACAGGTGGCAATGGAGGGAGGGTTATTCGAAGGATGTTAGATGAGTCAACTACCTTTGTGTGTATCTTTTCCCTTTCTTTATTCATTTGCAATAGGGAGCCTTGGGCTAATGATGATTAGGTGGTTTAGGGAAGGGAAAGACATTGGAATCCTTGACTCTTTAGACATTTCTAAGATTAGGAATTGAATAATGCTGTATGTATATTCAGGAGGCTTAATGAGGGCCCAAGCTTAGAGAGAGATAAAAGCTATGGCGAGGGTCCTAAGAATGGGAAATTTTTTGTCAAATCTTTCTATGCTGATTTGGAGTTGCCAAATGGAGCCTTGTTTCCAATAAGGAAGTTCAAGGTTCTAGGGCTCATGTTTTCCTACTTTTGTGAACTTTCAGGTCCTTGTGAACTTTCAGTTCAAAGATGCAGAATACTTGGAAAGGCAACATAAAGAAATCCCTGAGACCCTTTAAAATGAGGCATCCAGAGACTTCAAAGATGGTCCAAAGAGTTCCTCATGACCCTCTTGCTATAGCAATTCTTGATATGCTCCCCTCAATTATCTTGCTCTCCCCTAAAACTGGTCATCTTCATGCCATCCTGCCACCTCATTAAAGTGCCACATCATTACTATAATGTCAGATAACATTTTGACAGTGTACCTCAGTAATGACTGCCTATAATTCTCCAAAAAAGAAAAAAGAACTAAATCAATCACATCATACTAGGTGATGAAGGGAGTTGCAAATATATTACATCATTAAAAATTGACAAAAGCAACAGCATATGCACAGTAATGCACCACTACACGGCAAACAAAAAAAAAAAAACTCATCTCTCTTAACCCCAATGGCAACCAAGGTTTCCCTAACCATTGGACAAACCTTTAAACCTTGATTATATAAGGCCAGCCATCATCTCCATGTACACATTGAAGACACTGTGCTTTGGGATTTTCTAAAACTCTGGGTTTGCATGTTCAGGCCAGTGGATTGCCTTGCTTCAGGACAGCGAAGACTACATAATCAAGCACCATAATCATATCACTACTCCCCATAATCATATAGAAACTAAAAAATGATCCTTTATTTATTTTGTTTGTCTCACTAGCATATATGGTAAAAGGAGGCTTAATTCACTTAATAATGGATCAATGGGAGGAGAGTAAAATTTTAGATGGCCTAGTTCAGGCTGGGCAATGGGTGGAGAGTTTGCTAAGGCAGGCACTATCTCATATAATGAAATTAATTTTTATTTGCCTATAAAAAAAATATTTGAATAATTAATAAATCAAAATCTTCTTTTTTTTTTTTTTTTTTTGACAGGCATACTGAAAAATCAGGATCATCAGGCATGATCAGTTAATATCAGAATACATAAGTATACAAATATGTGGGAAATACATCATCAAAGAGAATTCAATCCTTATGCATTTAGAATAATAGCTATCAGAAGATATCATACGCTAACAAGCACTGCAGAAATCATGCCACAGTTAGCATAGGAGACATAACGTCAAATAAAATAAACAGTTACCTGGACACCTTTCACTTGCATTTGTTGTATAAGTTCCGTAAAGACACCTAAAAAAGAGGTCAAGAATCTTAGGAAGGACTTAAAAAAACCAAACTATTGAGCTTCTTTACTAAAATTTAAAAATTAAAAAAATATATATATGGGATACTTAACATGAATACCAAATTAGTCTATTCCACTAAAGAAATATATTGCACAATGGTATAAAGATCTAATCATGGAATATACATACAAACTTCTGTTATATATAGCTGATGCAAATTCTGTCTTCAGTCACAGGAGTGGCAAACAGGTGGTACCCATAAGCTATGACAGTTTGAATTCACCAAATGTCAATAGATTCAAAGAGTTTGTCTAAGGAAGCTTCAAGACATGGGTTTCAGATGATCACTGCCATGGATGGTGGGGGGGTTATTCTGATTTTTTCTATCTTTAGCATGACTGGGAGAGGCAGGAGATAAACAAAAATAAGGCATTTCACTAGATTGGTGGCTTGGAACTCTATGTTTACTTGTTAATGAAGCCTTTACAAGGTCTAGTGTGAGACAATCTGACAACAAATAAGACATGTTTCTTATCTCTCAAGGTTGAAAGGGAAGGTGACTGGACTGGGAAAGCACTAACTGGGGCCCTGATAAGAATAATTAGATCTTATCATTGCTAGATACAAACAATTCAGGGATGTTTCTTCAGGTTGCACCAGTAAAAAAATTTCCTAAGCACGAAGCATTGTTACTAGTTTGATGAAGGATGAACAAAAAAAGAAACTGTATGATACTTTACAGCTTTACATGCAATATATTTCATAACAGGGAAGGATTTATACTGACTAAGAATTAAATGTTTAAAAAATATATGTATGCTACATCCCAGTTTCCATACAAATATAACAATAAAAAAAATGTGTCCCATCCCCCAGACTTATTTCATTTCCATGACATACTCTATTATAATAGTCATCTTGAGTGAGAGATTTTTCTTATAATCATAAGACCAAACAAAGAAGAAAAAAACTAATTTCATTCTTTGTTCAAAATCAGCACATACAAAACAGGAAGGGGAAAGAAAGATAGACAAAGTAGAAACATACCAGGATCAGACTCAATGGTGCACCAAGACATGATTAGAAATATAGGGGTGCTGCAACAACAATGGGATCATTTGAGAATCATTCACAAGCAAATGCATTAACTAGCATAAATCAAATAATAGAATTGCGGAAAGAAAAATATGGATCAATACTACTTAGTGTTTACTGAGATCAAAACGAAAAAAGAATTTCAAATACAACACATATGACATATATGTAATCACCAACTCATGGCAACTAAGGAGCAAAAGTTGTTTATTTTAATTTTTTCAAGTTTTATCATTATTTTGTCTTCCTGTTCTCTCAGGGAGGAGCCATAGTGGGTATACTGATACCAAAGTTAAAAGGAAGGAAAAAAAAGGGGGGGACAAAACGTTTATTAAGTATGAATCTCTTAATGGTATAGAGACCAAATTCACAGACATACACAGCAATCCACACTCTAAACCCTGAGCTCACCTAAAACTAGAAGCTATTTTCTTTTTTTTTTGATACGTAAAGAGAATGTATATTAAAGAAAAGCCAAAAAGCACCCCAAAGTACACAGGGAGTGTAAAACAAGCGCCTAAGACGCCACCGAAAAATACAAAGAGGGACAACAAAAACAGCACCCCTCAACAAGACCCTAACTAATCCACAAAATCTACAATAGAAGAGGGGTCAAAAGCTATAAACAAATTGTACGTAAAACCAGAAGCTAATCAACAAACTTATCAACCAGAAAACACAAAAAAAACAGTTCCTGCACAAAAATTAATCAAAATTTACCCTAAATTTGACAAACCAAAATTTCTAGGTTTCGTTATCCAACACCCACAAACAAAAAAAGAAGAAAGATAGAAATCTCAAACCACATTTGAAATGGGAGAACAACCAATAAATTCCATGAATCCCAACCCAAAAACAACTAAACAAACTATCTAAGTTTCAACTTCTGAACCAAAATCAACAGTCTGAAGTTGCTTTTAATCAAAACATAAAAAAGGCTGCATTGTCAAATATTTGAAAAAATTAGCTTCACTAGGTAGGGTTAGGATTAAGGTTAGGGTTAAAAAGAGAACAAAAAACAGAGGAGAGAAGAGAGAGATCGACATACCTTGATGAAGACTGAGGCGAAGCAGGGCAAGGTTCAGAACTAGTGAATTACCTTTTTGCTTTTATGAGACACACTATTTAGGTGAGAGTAATGGCAACCACTGTCACACTCGATTATATTATATATATTATTTAATATTTAAAAAATTAAATATTAAATATATTACTCTATATATATTCAATATTAAAAAAATAAATATTAAATATCAACTATATTAGTTGGTATATAGTTTTATATTTTAAAAAATAATAAATAAAAATAAAAAAAAAAAACTAAATGTAAAATTATGAAATTAAAAAAGCTAATGGATATTCCCCGTCTCCACCTAGTTTAAGACGGGAAATGGGACAAGGGTGAGGAATAAATTTGCAAGCAAATATGTGGATGGGGGAGCCTCAGCACCGTTATTTTACCCAACACAGTCAGTTATATCCTCTGTACTATATTTACATTGTCAACATTTAAGTAAAAACAGGCATGACATTTACTTGAAGTTTACAATGTAAATAATGGAATACCCACATTAAATCAAAACACTTTTAAAACCTAATTCCAATTAAATCAAAATCCGATTCTCCAATTTTAGTAATAAGCTGATCAAAAAAAAAAAAATTAGTAATAAGTTGACAGTTTTTCTGAATTTTCTTCAAAAAAAAGTTTGCTCAAGTAAAATTATCAAAGATAAAACTCCCAAAAAATTATCTTGAGCATCACCAACATGAAAAGAACGAAATCCACCACTTTTTATCTTCAATTATGAAACTTCTAAAAATGGCATATTTATCATACTTAGCATAATTATCAACGCATCTAAGTCCATAGATAGGACAGGCTCGAAGATTCTCCAACTCAAAAAGTTTTATTTCAAAAGCTTTTAAAGGAGAAAATTTGACCTCAAACACTGAAAATTTCTTCCTTAATTCAAACCTCAAGTTCTAAAATTGGGGGTTAATCCTTATTAATAATTTAGACCATAGTTTTAGAATTTAGGATGTAACAATGGTTTATTTCCCCACCACAAATCTTCCCAATTACTTTTTCAATTTAAAGTTCTTCCAAACCTTTTATTATTTATCAGTTATAATTGATAAAATTAAATGCATTTTATTTAGTTTGCACTTCAAAGTTCTTCTTTTCTTTTTCTAAGATACGAGTTTTTACATTTTCTTTTTCCTCTTCCTTTTCTTCAAAAGGCTTCCATTTACTTTGGGATTCATTAACAACATAATAGGTACCTTTTATGTTTTCATGACAAAAATAGCAACCATTTATTCAAGCCAAATCTTTTTTTATACATAATTGTGCAAGATAATGTTTTAATAGGCAAACAGGAATATATAAAAGATGCCAATCAAAGAGTGGGGGCGCACCCCAAGATAATGTTCTCAGATAATTAATTTTATAAAAATTCTACCTTGTGTCGTAGTCCAGAATAAACCTAGAATTCAAAATTTTCAACAATAACATTTTTTGATAGGAAAAATTTTCAACAATAACATTGACAGGTTTCCAAGAAAACCTAGCCCACTGTTTGGTTTCCAAGAAAATACAGCAATAAAAGAAAACAAGACTATCATACTCATGTGATTTCTCATCTTTTGCTTCAAAAAACAAAAGAAAAACTAAAAAATAAAAAGGCCCTCATCACAGTGAACTTTAAGTAAAGTGACATTTTTCTGTATTCCCAAATCATGGTAAGCAAAAATTTTACAATTCAAAAGTTCAGTTACTTTTTCCATATTTTCTCTGTATCTAACCTAAATCTTTTTCTTCTTTTTTTTATAAATAATTAATTAAATTAAAGAAAAGAGCTGCCAGAAGAACGGCCCAACCTAAATCTATTTTATAACAGCAAACATTCTCAAATATCAAAGACGGTTGATCTAACAAAAATTTCAGTAATCTAAATTGGCAACAGCTCCCACGGCTGTTCAAAGAGAAACCCTAGAATTCAAAACTTCGAGCAATAGCATTCCCAACTTATAAATCCGACCATCTGTTTGGTTACGAGAAAAATACAAGAAAGTTACATTTTGATTACTTATCTCTCTCGCTTTATTTTCTGCCAAAAACCAAATAAGTAAATAAATAAATAAATAAAAACTGATATCAACTAAGCCAAAGATTGATATGAGTTCTAGGTAAAGTGCAACTATGAATTCTCCAACCCTAAATGGTGATTCAAATTTTTTTTCCATTCTCCTCATTTTTCAGCATCTAAACGATTGTATCCAACGTAGAAGTCGATTGATTGAATTGGAAACAGAGATTGGAACAATACCTTGGAACTCAGAGATAGACCGAAACGCAGCGTTTGGAGGAGGAACGATACGATGCTTTGGTGTAAAAAGAGATCAGGGCAGCAGAAAGAAGAAACAAAAAGAAGTGCCCAGGCAAGTAAACGGGCCGCGTATTCTATGTTGGGTTTCGCTCCGGGAAAGCCCAACTATTTAATATATAATTATATTTATTAATATAAAAAATGGCTCGATGGATTTTATATATATTCCCTCTACTATTTTATATGTACTAGTAAGAGTACACCTGCCAAAGCAGGTATGAAAAAAAAAAAGTTTAATAAAAAAGTTAGTATGTGAATTTATTTTTTTTAAACTTACAAAAATCAAGTAGATATTCAAAATCAAATAATTGAATTTAACGTGAAACCAAATTAGAAAAATAATTGGGATTAAATATAAATAAGATTACACTTTTTGGCACAAATTTTTATGATAATAAAATTATTTTTTAACCAAAATTTTTATATTAAAAAAATAAATACCATCTTGGTCCTTACTCATAACATTTATCAAGGTCGGAGTTTCATTTGTAGCAAAGACAAATTTTTGTGTGGAGGTTTTGAGTGGTAAGACCTATTTAGAATCAAATGTCATGTGATTTGTAGTATCATAATGAATTATCCATGCACTATTCGAAATAGGTGTAAAAATATTTAAAACCTTACCACCATTATCTGCAACTATTACTAATGTCGAGGCTTTTTCAGCAACATCATCTTCTGCCTTTGTCTCAACAATTGCAGTAGTTGAGGTCTTTTTTGGATATTTTTTTCGAAAGACTATGATCCCATTATTCTGGATATCCTACTAGCTCAAAACAACGACTTATTGCAATGAGTGCATTTATAAGTGGACTTACAGATGTTGTTGATTGTTTTACCATTGTTGGCTTGCAGACAATTTTGTTGATTCTGATTAGATCAATTTCAAGCCACCATGGCACTAGCTTCAGGTGTTACGGAATCGCCTTTCAGGGTAGTGCTACGTATGACCTCTCGTCAAATCAAAGAGTAGCATTCCTCCAAGTTTGGAATCAGGTTCCTGAGTAAAATCTCTCATCGAATTTGGTCAAATTCTTCATCTAATCCAACCAGGAATATGTGAACTCTCAACAATAGACCTGCAATATGTCAGGACATCATCAGGATCCTTCATGACCACCTTATCACAATGGTCCAATTCTTGGAAAATTTCTATCAACTCTCCATAAAATACAAAGAGTTTTTTTTTTTTTTTTTTTTCATTTTGTTTTGCAGAGAAGGCCTTCTGATTTAGAGAAAACACTATAATTCATCGCTACCATCATAGAGTGTTTTTTACAATGCATCCCAAATTTCGTAGGCAGTGGGCAAGCGTAAGTAACGTCACATAATTTTTGGAGACATGGACATTAAAAGCCACATTTTGATTTTCAGCATACCATTTTTCATATCTTTCGCCAAACTTCGCATGTGGCTTAGTTTTGCCTCAAATATAGGATATCTTGTTCTTTTCAGCAATTTGCATCTCTATCAATTGGGACCATTTGTCATAGTTAAATTATGTAAGAATGATTCCGACATTAAAAGTTCATTCGACCTAAATTACAATATTTTTTCATTCATTTTTTTTGTGTTTTTTTTATGTTTTTTTTGTTAGTGCAAAAATAAAGGCTATTCTTAATTAAGAAAAACACCAAAAAAAATGGGGTGAATTGAGTTTTTTAAATACTTTTTCAACCCAACAAGTTCAAGCACAATATAATAAAAAATAAATAAAGAGATAGAGTTAGAGAATTCAAACTCGAATTTTATAATGGTTCGGTACTTTCTTGTCTACGTCCACTTTCCTCAATCTCCTAACCGAGTGAGGGTTCCACTAATTTGAAACTTCAACCAAGCTTCCAATCTTCTTACACTTGGATTCCGGCTTTAATGGGCTCTTACACAATCTCTTCAAGATTCAAACATCTTGAAGGTTTTAACACTCAATTCTTACAAGAATGAATCTCTCAACCTAACTCAAAGATATCTCAAATACAAAACAAAGCTAGAATGACTCACAAGGGTGCATTAAAAGATATGTAAGTGATGATTTAACGCACTAAGAAAGAAATTTAGGCCAAGAACGGGTAGGTAGACAATTGATTGCAAGTGTTCTCTGTGTCATAAATGAAGTGGAACTCTCAATTTTTAGGTTTCTAAGCTCGGGAGCCAAAAACAGCAAAAGACGGCCTCGACCGGTCGAGCTGGGGGTCGACCGATTCACTAGTTGTTGGAGTATTTAATGCTTTGGCAGTTTACCGTTGCCTCGACCGGAGGTCGACCGGACTTCAACCGGGAAGAGGAAGCTACTAGATGAGAGAAAGTGTTTTTTGCACTCCTCGATCGGACCTCGACCGAACAAGGGCAACCAGTTGATCGATTTCCTAACCGGTTGAGCCGGTTGGCCAAAACCTCGACCAGTTCAGCATTTTAGCCTTGAAAACCTATCTTTTTCAATTCCTTTCTTTTTTAACACTTAGGCAAGGTCTTTAGGTGAATTAATATGCCACTTTTAAAACGTTTTGCTTAAGGTACATTTGATAAAACTCAGGTTTTAATGAAATCGAAATTTTAAAGGATAAACCGAGTTTTCAAAAATGCATGAAACGGTATGAAAAACCTAAGTGCGCCCATGCATTCATCTTACATTCATTTCCTATGATCAAAATTCTTCCAAAAGTCTCGATCTTATATCCATTTGGTCATTTGATGAATTTCTGAATTTATACCGGAGATTCTTTACCATTCAAACCAATTAGTCATTTAAGCATGGTTTGTTATCATCAAAACCCGATTAGGAGAACCCTTGGGCTAATAGTTAGGTTATTTTTATTTTTTAAAGAGCCTTATTTGTCACTCCAACATATTTAGGCCCATCTTCAAAGAATGGGTAGAAATAGAACAACGTCGAGAGGTATGGCAAAAAACGAGTGTAGATTTTGAAAAAACGATCACAATGACAATTTGGGCACAATGACGAAGTGAATGTAGATTGAGATTGTGGCCTTGTATGCTAGTCGTTGGTATAAAATGATTTTGATCGAAAGAATCGAAAGTTGGTGGTTGGTGAGTATTGATCACGACAGTAAGAAGTGGATTGGACTTGCTCAGATGTCAAAGTGCCATATTGAGCTCGCCTTCACACGATAACGGCTTCATAATTCTGCGTAAAGCCACAATGGATTGTGCTTCGTTTCTCTTTCAAGTTCTATTGTCGTCTTTTAACAAATCATCCTTAGAGACTAGTTTAGATTTTTAGTTAAAGCCACCAAAAAACTTTTATGAAGAAACGTTTATATTTTCCAGGATAAAAATGGACGTGGTTTTTTGGTTTGGGGTAACTTTTGGGTTTGGATGATGAATGATTATTGGAACAAAAAAAAAAAAAAAAGGAACAAAACAAAACAAAAAAGCAAAACAAAACAAAGAACATTGGTGAAAAATACCAAAGATTCAGAATTAACTCGACTCTAATACCATCACAAAAATGAATGGGATTATTTTTTTCATTCATATCTTAACGTTCGAATATGTACAAAGAATATATAGAGAAACCAAATAGCCTAGAATTATGCAGATCAATTCCCTCAATTACAACATTACAATCTCTTGTAATTAAGTGTAATATCCTAGAATTAGGAAAGTATAAATAAAAAGAAATAAATCTACACAACTAATGACCACGTATTTCAACATTTTCTTTAGTGTTGTCGATGAACTTCTTATGAAGCTTCCTTAGCTTCTAGTGCCCACTTGGCCACCTTGAATCACGTTTTGAAAGTTACTCACATCTACGTTTGTAATAGATTGGATATGCTTCCACATCAAAGTAGAATTAGAATAATTTTTTTCAATCAGATTGAAATATGTGTTCAACAACAATTCTATTTTTCTCCAAAGAGGCTATCGTCCTAATATTGTCATGTTTAACTGTCCTATTGCATTAAACTTTCGATAAACATCGATCTCATTAGTTGTTTTTTTCCAACTCAGCGAGGGCCTAAAAGTAAGGCTCTTTGTTATTTTTTGAACAATAATCACTTAAAGCCTCGAGTTGCATTAAGGGGATATAATTATACAAAAAAAAACATGTTTGAAAAACTTTTAAGTGAAAACATGAAAATTTATTCTAACAATATATCATTTTTAAGAATAAATTCGAGTCTTTCAATTGTTTTTGTACAACGTTTATAATCAATTATTAAAAATATAAAAAGTTAATACTTTAAGAACCTTTATATTATAATAAATGTACAATATTTCCATAGGGAATAACATGAGAAAACAATTTTTTTTTAATATGTGAGATCGCGAATTTAAATTGTACTTAAAAGCTGTGCGAAATATATCCTTGGTTTGTTCTAAAGAATGTGATAGTGGCAAATGTGTAGCGTTACAACATATAGATATTGCAAGAAAAGCTTCTCTCAATTGGAAAATTGTTGCGACTCTCGCACATGCACCTTCATTGAAACACCATTTTCGTGTATGAGTAAAATGACAAAAACAACTGCAATAAATGCAACTCTTCTATCCATTGCACTTGCAAAGCATAGAGTTTATGCATCAATTGATGAAAATTTAAATGACATAGGATCACATGTAGACATTAAAGCATGCATTAAATAAAATGCTCACCTTGATTAATGTCATGTATGAAACCAAGGTTTGGTTAATCTTGATTTTGATGATAACAAAACAAGATTTAGAACTAATGTTCATATTTCAAGTGTGATTAGGCAAGACGATTTCCAAAGTGGCAATCACAAAAACAAATCATGCCAATGAGAAATCATGAAGAAGAAGACCACCTCAAAGAGAAGAGTTTTTCAAGATCCAAGCTTCATAAGATCTCTTTGTAAGGTTGTTGGTGCACTAGGACTTTCATGCATTTCATTCTTTATTTATGCACCAAAATCATCCAAGAGTAATATTGTTTTAAATATCTTAAGAATTGGATGATTTCATGTTTTCAACTAAAACCTTGTGTTAAATGATTTTCAAACTTGTGTTAAATGATTTTCAAACTTGTGTTAAAAGGTTTTAAGTTGAAAAATGTTGGGTGTTGAGCCAAAAAATGGCTTAACCGGTTCAACCGGTCCATCGGTTGAGGAAGACCAAAAAGTTTCTCTCTCTCCCAGTGGCCTACTCTTCCCGATCAAGGTTAAACCACAACCCGTTGAGGTCCGGTCGAGGTCCGATTGAGGTCTGGTTGAGGCCTAACGGTCACTTTTCAAGCATTAAATGCTAACGGCTAGTCAACCGGTCGACCCCTAACTCAACCGGTCGAACCCCCAACGGCTAGTTTGGTTTTTTTCCTCTATAAAAAGACTCCAATCTTCATTGTTTCAAAAGCTTAACCTTCCTAAATCTTTCTTGATTATATTTGAGCCTTGAAATAGTATTTTTGAGTGCACCATTATTTCAAAACTTGCATATCTTTAGTGCACCATTCAATCCTAGTTTTTCTTGTATCATTTGAGCTTAAAGTTCTTATACTAGGATTTTTGAGAGATCATTCATTTGTAAATCTTTGAGAGGAAGTTTCTCAAGTGTGGGGTATCACTTGAGGGGTTGTTCAAGAGTGGGATATCTCTTAAGAAGTGTAAAGGGTACTTGGAGCCAAAAGTCCAAGAGGGTGAATTGGAACCATAATCCAATTGAATTGCTTGAAGGCTTGGTTTGGAAGCCTTGGATTAGTGGAACCTCAAGCTTGGGATTGAAGCTAGAGGAGAGTGGATGTAGGCCGGGTTGCGCCGAACCACTATAAACTCTTGTGTTTGCATTCTCTCTTCCCTACTCTTTAATTTATATGCAATTGTCTATATATTGATTATTATATACTTGCATATAATTGTTTCTTGCATTCACTTGTTTAAATTTGCGAAAAGAGACGATCACCTTATTCACCCCCCTCTAGGGTGATTACTATAGGTTGGATTAGCCTCAAATTCCTAACATCATGGAAAGCCATTTCGTTCTCCTCCGGTGTTCAAGAAAAAGCTCAGTCCAGTGATGGTATGAAAATCTGGGTTCAATGAGCTCTTCCTTTTCCTCCCCAAGATTCAGTCCAAGTGTGTTCTCTCTAGAGTGCGTGCCTTCTCCAGCCAAGAAGAAGCCAAAAAAAAGTCTTTGCACTTATATATATATATCACACATTGCACACATTATTTGAACCACTTGACTTAATGGGTCAGTTGAGTGAATTAGGGTGAGCCCATAAAAAATCAAGTAACAATATGTGTCCAGCCCCATTATGGACCACAATGCAAAAAATAAAATAACATTGATTTATGATGCTATCACATTGATTATGTAAGTCCACATGTAAAAATTCCAACAATTCTCCCATTTGGACTACATAATCAAACATCACAACATATACATAATCATAAATCAATGTCCCATATAATCTCATGAAAACAAATAATCAAAAGCAATCATACATGTTTCATTGCTTGATTCATAGGGAAATATACAATAGTAGAAATCTTTCCAACAATAACATAATATTACAATACCAAAAAAATGGCTCCCACTAACTTAATGCAATCTAGGCTCCCAACAACCCCATTTGAGAGACATGTTCATGAAACACAACTATGGGTAAGCCTTTTGTTAGTGGATCCGCCAACATACCTTTTACTGACATGTGCTCAATATCAATAAGAGACTCTATCACTTTCTCCTTAACAAAATAGAACTTTACATTAATATGCTTGGAGCGAGAAGTACTCCTAGTGTTCTTAGAGAAAGCAACAACTGTGGAATTATCACAAAATAATTTCAACAGTTTAGAAACGGAGTCAACAACTCCCATAGATGAAATAAAATTCCGCATTCATATAGCATGACAACAAGCCTCATAATATGCCACATACTCTGCCTCCATAGTTGAGGATGTTGTAAGTTCCTCTACCATCACAAAAATATAGCCCATAGTGGATTTCTTATCATCTATGCAACTAGAAAAATCAGCATCACAAAACCCAACTACATTAAGTATGTTGGTGCACTAATATGTCAACATTAAGTCCTTAGTTTCTTGCAAATACCTAAGGACCTTCTTAGCAGCTTTCCAATGTTGACTCCCAGGATTGCTCAAGTACCTTCCTAATATGCTCACAACAAAAGCAATATCAGGGCATATACATACTTGAGCATACATAAGGCTGCCAACCAAAGATGAATAAGGAATGGTTCTCATTTCCTCTCTCTCATCATCATTTTAAGGACACTGAGCCTTTGAAAACTTATCAGCCTTCATAATTGGTGCTCTAGTAGAACTACAGTTGTGCATATTGAACCTCTTCAATATCTTCTTAATATAGGTTCTTTGAGACAATTTAAGCACCTCATTAGCCCTATCACGAAGAATCTTTATGCCCAAAACATAAGAAGCCTCACCAAAATCCTTCATGTCAAAATGGGTTGACAACATGTGCTTTGTCTCAATCAACAAGTCAGAATCATTTGATGCAAGTAGTATATCATCAACATATAAACACAAGAAATATGTAATTACTTCCATTGACCCTCAAATGTATGCATCTGTCAGCTGTATTCTCTTTAAAACCATTTTGAGTGATAATCTTATCAAACTTCAGATACCACTGCCTCGAAGCCTGTTTAAGACCATAAATTGACTTATTGAGCTTACAAACTAAATCTTTCTTTCCAACTTCTACAAAACCAATAGGCTGCTCCATATACACGTCCTCATCCATATCACTATTTAAGAAAGCTGTCTTGACATCCATCTGATGTAGCTCCAAATCAAAATGAGCTACTATGACCATAATCACTCTAAAAGAGTCCTTGGTCGACACAGGTGAGAATATTTCTTTAAAATCAATTCATTCTCTTTGACTATAACCTTTAATTACAAGTCTAGTTTTATATCTCTCTATTTGCCTGCTAAAATCACGTTTAGTCTTAAAGACCCACTTGCATCCAATTGGTTTACAACCATGTGGCAATTCAACCAAATCCCAAACACCATTCATATACATAGAGTTCATTTCATCATCCATGGCTTCTTTCCAAGAAGTGAATTGAGGACAAGGAATTGCTTCTTGATAAGTGACTGAATCAGAAGCATCATAACCATCATACTCATGCTTCTGCAAATAAATCATGTAATCATTTGAAATAGTCGGCCTATGAACCTTCTATGATCTTCTCAAAGGAATCCCATCAACAACAGTACCATCAACAGGAATACCAGGTTCCACTTGATCACCATGCTCTCCTTGATTAGTGGCTGACTGTTGGACAATAGGAACATCCACATTTGGAACATGAGATGTAAGAAAATGAATTATAACATGCTCTTCTCCAAAAGGTATCTCACGAGGCACAAAATTGGGATCAACATTAACTTCATCTTCAAAGTATACAACCTTGTTTGACTCAATGATCCCTGTGGTATGAGATGAATAATAAAATCTGGAACCCCTTGATCCAATTCAATAACCAACAAAGAAACCACTAATGGTTTTAGGATCAAGTTTCTTTGATTGTGGGTTATATGGCCTAACCTCAGCTTTACATCCCCAAACATGAAAATGGTGAAGGCTGGGTTTCTTCCCTGACCATAACTCATAAGGTGTTTTAGGCACAGACTTACTGGGCACTTGATTCAAAATAAATGTCGCAGTCCTTAAGGCTTCACCCCACAGAAATTCTGGTAATGAGGAATTAGACAACATGCACCTTACCACATCCAACAATGTGTGATTCCTCTTTTCCGCAACCCCATTCTATTGAGGAGTGCATGACATTGTATATCTAGCATCAATGCCACATTCCAACAGAAACTTAACGAATGGTCCAGGATTTCGTCCAATCTCATCATATCTCCCATAATACTCACCACCTCTATCAGACTTCACAAATTTAATGAGTTTTCCCAACTGCAACTCCACGTTAGCCTTAAAGGCCTTAAACACATTAAGGGAGTCAGATTTCTCATGGATTAGTTCAACATAACCATATCTAGAGAAGTCATCAATAAAAGTTATGAAATATTTATAACCCCCTAAAGCAGTTGGTGTCAAATGACCACATATATCTGTGTGGATCAAGTCTAAAGTACTTCCACACCTATCAATCTTCTCATTTTTTGTTTTAGATGTCATCTTCCCCTTTAAGCAAACAATACAAGTCTCGAAGTCTAAGAAATGAATATTAGAAAGCACACAATCTCTAACTAATCTCTCTAATCTTTGCCTATAAATATGGCCTAGACGTTTGTGCCACAACATGGAAGAACTCAAATTCATTCTAGCATGCTTGCAACCAACAACAAAATTAATAGAAGATGAATCACATAAAGGACCATGATGCAAACTGAGACTATAAAGATTGCCAAACAAAACAACATTGCCAATTAGAACTGAGTTGCTAAATATATCCACTTTTCCTCCTCCAAAGTGGAAAGTGTAACCTTGTCTATCCAAAATAGATACAAAAATCAGATTCCTCCTAAGTGAGGGTATGTAAGCAACATTGTGTAACAACAAAAAACTTTTCGTGGTCAATCTTAGCTTTATCATGCCAAAAAATCTACTTTCACTTTGCTTCCATCACCCATATACACACATTCTTCATGCTTTGACGACCTCCTTTTGTTTGTCATCTTCTGCAAAGAATTAGTGACATGAATAGTGGCACCAGTATCTAACCACCAAGAATTGGCATGAACATCAATAATATTAGTCTCAATCAAGTTTGCATTCAAATTAACCACAACCACAATTTCGTATTTCTTCTTCTTTTCTAGCCAATTTTTAAACTTGAAGCAATCAACCTGCTTGTGGCCAATCTTGTGGCAAAAGTTGCACTTCCCCTTTAATCTCTCATTCTTTGTAGCATTAGAAAAAGCGGATGCATTAAAGGTTCATTGACTCGAATTCCCTTTCCTCTTGAATTGCTTAGAGCCTCCAAAATTTTTGTGTGGAGGTTTTTTCTTCATATTGCTCAATTGGTCAGTAACCAAAGCAAGAGAGTGAGTCTCATTTTTCTTTAGTGAGACTTCATGTTGCACCACAATGGACATCAACTCCTCCAGAGTCCATTCTTCCTTCAAGGCGTTATAAGTCAACTTCACCGCATAAAAAAAAAGTAGGAAGAGACTCAAGTATCAACCATTTCAAGAATTTTTCACTCAACTCCACTTTCATATCATTTGTCTTGTTGAAGTAGTGTTTTAACTTGATGATGTGATCTCTAACCCCACCTACTCCATAATACATAGTGGTTGTCAGAAGCTTCAAATAAGTTGTCATTTATGCCTTATCAAGCTTGGTATAATTGGCCTTCACATATTCCAAAAAGTCTTTGGCCTTTTCTGTCTTTGGCACATATTCTTTAATAGATTTATCTGTAGTATACTTCATTACCATCAAACAACTCCTATTGGAGTGCTCCCATTTCTCATAAAAGGATCTTTCATCAGCATAACTCATATCAGTGGGCTTACTTAGCTCATCAACTCTCAAAGTCAAGTTCAAATTATGCAAAGTTATATGTACATTGAAAGATTCATACCATTCCTCAAAGTTATTTCCAATAAGAGGCTTGATGGCAAATAATTGCAAAATAATTACAGGATTGCTAGTAGCTGGAAAATAGCAACGTTAAACAATATGCATGTGTAGACCCCCATTTGGGACTTTTTTTCTTTTGTGTTTCTGCAGGTTACTCTTTTTGACAGGTGTAAGGCTCTTAAGATGACAAGTGGAGAGTTCTCTATGAGCCAAATGCTGCCTCCTGGTTGGTCATTGTGGAATCAGATATTGCTTTTTGAAGAGCTATCAGGAGGCGACACCTGGAGGAGGAGAGAGAGAGGACATTCAGAGTCTGTTATGAGGGGAGCGTCTCCTGCAGCTGAAGGGGGGTGGCTTTTTTGGACGTGTTTGCAGAGAGAGTGGAGGGGGGGTTTCTATTACAGAGAGAGAGGAGAGCATTTTCGGGAAGGGAAAAATCAGAGAGAAGGGGGGAGAGATTTTTCGAGAGGGGATTCCTTGAGCTGAGGCTGCTAGGGAGAGGATTTTTGGGGCGTTTGGAGGGAGCTTTCACAGGAGGTCAAGAGAGAGGGGCCTTTTCTAGAGCAGGGAGGCTAGTAGCTTTAGAAGAGGGAGGATTGCTTGAGGAGCTTATTGAGGAGAATTCTGAGCTGAGTATTGACACGAGGCGGAGCAATGAGTTACAGTCAATAGCACCCAGCTGAGGAAAAGATTTTCAGGTTTGGTTGCCATGGTTTTCACGTATGTTTTTCATTCTTCATACTTTGCCTATCTCATTCTCTATGATCTTAGCTTTGTTTGTTGAGTTGTTTTGGTTGGATAATTTTTTTTTTTTTTTTTGGTTAAATATTTGAAGAGCTTGTTCAGTTTTGTGCTCTGTTTTTTTTTTTTTTTTTTTTTTTGTGAACATTCTCTGTTTTTATATTTTTTTTAACCCATTGTTTCTTGGACCCCTGGATCTCAACATGAAAGGGGAATCCACTTAATGCTATGCACACCCGACTTTGCTCTGTTTTGAGCACGTTATACCCATTTTTTTTTTCCACACCTTTTTACTTCTAACACTCCAATCTATATCTCTTTTTATGACTCACAATTCTGGATTTATTCCGAATGATTTGGCTGTGTATATCCTGATCTGGGCTAGAGGAGAGATGACTATGTATTTCGGCTTGCTACCATAGATTCATGGTTCCCATTGGACAAGATGCATATGGGCAAATCAATTTCCCTTGGCTAATAAGGTTGTAAGAGAGACTGAAGTTGTCCTCATTTGAGACCGATCTTTAAATTGTAACAGGGTGCCTATTTGGAGTAAACCGAGTTCTTTAGTTGCTACTATACATCTGGATTTTCGCCTTATTTAGTAGTCGTGGTTAGCAAGATGGTGAAGTGTTGCCATGCCAATTCCCTGGGTTTGAGCTTTTTATTTTCTGGAAGACCTCTGCTCCTTACTTCGCTTTTCATGCAGTGGAAATATCAGAATCTTCTGCAGATGTAGACCCTTGAATCAAGCTCCAATGGTTAATGAATCTACTCCTATAGTCGATTTTGAGTCTTCTCGAGCAAATGAGCTTTGAACCCAACCTGATTGCTTCTGGTTCAATGAAACACGCCAGTAGTTGTCCCCGGAGGTTCTGTGTGGTATCAGTCACAGTTTCAACACGGGATTGCAGATGAAGCGAGTCGTTGCGCATTGTCACGAGGTAAATTGTGGAAGATTTTTGCCCAGGGTAGTGCTCGTGAATCTGGAGCTGCAATGGGCTATAAGACTAAGTAGGGTTATGGGATTTATCATATTCATGCTAGACGTGGTGGTCAGAAGAGGCCTGGGCCCAAAGGCATTGTTTATGATAAGCCCACAAACCAAGGTGTTACCCAACTGAAATTCCAGCCACAGCATCCCAAGCAATTCTTTCTCAGGCCCTTATAAGGAGTTATCTGCTGTTCCCGTGGATCCCTCAGCTGTTTCAGGACTGCCACAATCATCACACCATAACATTCCGCATTGACAGCCTGAAGAGCCAAGTTCTATGCCAAGTTTACTAGAGCAAGAACAACGTGATAAACAAATGCCTCCCCTTGCAGCCATGCCACCGTCCTTGGCTATACAGCAATTTCTTCCAAATGTAGTCTCTGCTGCTGCCGGTTTTGGGTGCTTCTTAATCCTCCATGGCCGCATCTACTGCGACACTTGCCGCGCTGGATTCGAGACCTCCGCAACCACTTACATCGCCGGTACAAGAGTTAGAATCCCATGCAAGGCAGATACAGATCACACCAGTTTCATCACAGGCACTCTCAGTCTAAAAGAAGAAAACGAGGTGCATTTGATCAGGCTGTCGTCAGGTGGAACGGAGCTCATATGCGAAGGTTTGTTTTCGCACCCAAGCGAGATCTGGGACCTCGCTTCTTGTCCGTACGATCAACGCATCTTCTCCACCGTCTTCTCTTCCGGTGAATCATATGGAGCAGCAGTCTGGCAGATTCCTGAACTTTATGGCTAACTAAATTCTCTTCAAATTGGAGCGAGTTGCTGTTCTTGATGCACACGCTTGTAAGATAAAATGCATTCTCTGGTGGCCATCTGGAAGGCATGATAAGTTGGTCAGCATGGATGATGAAAATCTATTCTTATGGAGCTTAGACTCTTCAAGGAAGGCTGCACAGGTAATATCAAAGGAGTCAGCTGGAATGCTGCGTTATTTTACCTGGGGGAGCTCGGGATCCACATGATGTGAATGCTGTTGCATCAACATGTGAATAGTCAATCAAATTTTGGGATCTGCGTACAATGAAGAAGACTAATTCAATTTAGCATGCCCATGTCCGCAATGTAGATTATGACACCAAGAAGAAGCACATACTTGTAACTGCAGAGGATGATATGGGGACATGCATATGGGATCTTAGGATGCCAAAGGTTCCAATCAAAGAGCTTCCTGGACATACACACCGGACATGGACTGTGAAGTGCAATCCAGAATATGGACTGATTCTGAGTGCAGGAACAGATTCATTTGTCAACTTGTGGTTGGCTTCTACGTCTAGTAATGTTGACTTGAGCATAGAGAACTATGAAGAATTCTTTGGTGTATCTCAAAATCACTCAGAATAGCTCCTTTATACCTTTCCCACTCCACTCTGCATGGTGCATGGTCTCCTTTTTAAGCCACATGTCTTTCTACCTTTATTTCATCTTTGACTTTTAAAATAATCCCTCAAATCCCAATTTTCAAATAGTTTTCCAATTTTTAAATTCTTCAAATATTTTTAACTTCTTAAATTTTTTATCCTTAGACATTTTTTTTAGGTTCTAAATACCTCGTTCTTTTAATAAAATTTGCCGTCATTTTCTTCCCGGCAAGCCTTTTTCACATTTTATGTGATTTTCAAAATGTTTTAAAATAATTGTGAATTTAATTCCGTAATTCCGAATAATGGAATTTATGGAATTAATTCATGCTAAAATAAACGGGCTTTGGTGGGGGCCCTACATATGAGATTCCATGATTGATTGATTATTTGGTTGACTCGTTTGCCATGCATGACTGACTTATTTCTGTTCCTGGACTTGCGCATAAATTATAAACGTTCCTCGCTCACTAATTCTGCTTCATGATAGCGCATTTAGTCACTGGAGATCCAGGTACGCATCCACTTCCACCTCGGTTATCCTCTATTGCATTTTCTGATTCCCATATGTGCATGATTAATTCGGATATTTATTGATTTCCTCATCGTTGCCACATCAGCTTCATTTTATTAGTAGAGACCCGACTTTAGGGACTTAGAGGGGTGCTATGGTCTTTACCGTACCTTCCCGATAAGTAATCTGACCCCCGAACCCGATCCGGTTTTTTTGTAGATCACCTTTTCCAAATAAGGAGTCACATTTAGGGTTTTTCTTTCTTATTTTGTTTACCCTTTTAAAAATAAAACAAAAATAAGTGGCGACTCCAAGTCATTTTCTTAATCAATAAAAATCAATTTTTCAAATAAAAATCGAGCTCGCCATCGAGTGGGAAACGCATTGAGCCGAAATGCGGGGTCCACAGCATGTTACTACAATATCATGTTATTTGCTAGTTTCCCGAATTTCTTAATTTAGCAATAACTTGGAATTTTGAAATTCCACAGCGGTAAGGACAACTAATTAAATATCACAACCAAGATGCACTAATTTTATTGCTGAAAGGGCAAAAGAAAATTAGTACGGTTCATAATATATAATTAGTTTCTTTCACCAACCTAAACATCCTACTAAGTATTATAATCATCGATAGGACAATTACAATACCTGTATGGACCTTAATAATCACAATAATAAAACAACCAAAAGTGGGAGATAAAATATTTCAACAAAGATAATTTGACACATATAAGATCACGACAAACAACCACATATATGTTCACTATTGTCATGATAAACTCAAATATTTAATTTGCACAACTTGATACACTTAGAATTGCAATATGCAATCACACAAGTGTTCTTCATTGCCATAATAAATTTAATCTAACAAAAAAGGCTTAGGACAACATTATTGGTATAAGATAAAAAATTATACCATAAAGAACAATGAAAATAATAATTGTCCCAATAAAACCAAATTTAACAAATGTATAATAATTCCAAGAATACCAAGACAATAAAAAAAAAGTTTTTTTATGATGTCATCTCATCTTCTCTACCGAGCTGAACACGACCTGGTTCTTCTAGAGAAAAAAAATATTTCTTCCAAAATTTTGTGCATTTTCCAACGAAAACACTTAGGTTTCTATCCTCAAACATCAATCCTTTAATCTAAACCCAAAAAAAATGCACAAAAAACGCATAAAAGAAAGAACCAAAATAAGCCCTAATTTTCGAAATCTCATCAAATGAACTCCAAAAAATCATAAAAATGATGGGTTTTGCTCCAAACAATATTCTCTACAAGTCTCCAACATCAATTGGGCTTGAAACCCGAGAATCAACACCAAACGAAAAAAAAAACCTCCAAAAAAATGGCTTCAAAACCAAAAAAGGGGAAACCCAAAATAACCCTGATATGCAGCTCAAATGTCATCCATATAGTGCTCTGATACCAATTGATGAAAATTTAAACGACATAGGATCACATGTAGACATTAAAACATGCATTAAATGACAATAAATGAGATGCTCACATTGATTAATGCCATGGAAAACCATTTCGTTCTCCATTGGTGTTCAAGAAGAAGCTCAGTCCAATGATGGTATGAAAATCCGGGTTCAATGAGCTCTTCCATTTCCTCCCCAAGATTCAATCCAAGTGTGTGCTCTTTAGAGTGCGTGCCCTCTTCAACCAAGAAGCAGCCAAAAAAAAAAAGTCTTTGCACTTATATATCACTCATTACACACATTATTCGGACCACTTGACTAAATGGGTCAGTCAAGTGAATTAGGGTGAGTCCATAAAAAATCAAGCAATAATATGTATTCAGCCCCATTATAGACCACAATGCAAAAAATAAAATAACATTGATTTATGACATTATCACATTGATTATGTAAGTCCACACATAAAAATTCCAACATCAACAAGTAAACATAAGAGTTCCAAGCCACCAATCTAGTGAAATGTCTTATATTTGTCTACTCCTGACACTCCCCGTCATGCTAAAGATAGAAAAAATCAGAATAATCCCCCACCATCCGCGACAGTGATCATTTGAACCCCACTTCCTTAGACAAACTCTTTGAAAATATCGACATTTGGTGAATTCAACCGGTCATAGCTCATGAATTCAACTTGTCATTCCAAAAATTATGCCCAAACCCAATATGATAATCTTATTTTTACATTTAAAATATATCTTTCCTAATCAAGGTTATGGAAATTTGTTAGGATTTTATTTAAATTGTTTATTTTTATTTTGTATGGAAATCAATGTTCATACTGTTTGTGTTTTGATAAATTACTATTTTTAAGTTTTATTAGAATTAAGAAATTATTGATCCATGTTAATTTATGGGACTCAAGGGCAAAATGTCTTACCTTTTGCCATTATCATAATAATCTTTGAATAGACACAAAGTTGCAAGTAACATATCAAATATCAAATAATTATATATAAGTTTTAAAATATTAATTTAATTCGATTTTTTTTAGTTAAAAAAAAAATTGAATCGAACTAATAAGATCAATTTTCAAAATTATCAAATTGAATAAACCTTTTTTATTATTAAAAATCAAATGATGATTGGTTTTACTTGGATGGATTTGTTGGTTTTTCAGTTGTGTTTACATCCCCAATCCTTGGTAAAGTGGAATTTTTGAAGTCCTTTTAGGTGAGTTAAGTGTACAGGAGAGAGTTCCCCACTTCTTACAATCACCAGGCATGACAACCCACATGGTTCGGAGCTCGAATTCCCTAGTTTTAGGCTAATACATTCTCTCAGCATCGCATGTGCACTATGTTCACCTGCTGGTGTCTGTTGCTAAATGTGGATGAATCTTCGGTCATTTTGATGGTAAGAAAATCAACAGAGAGATTGCATTAGAAGGCATAATGTAAGTTATTCAGTAATATCTCAGATTAGGAAAAGAAATTTCTACACTGATCCTAAAGACTTATCCCTCAGAACGGAGGGAGGGAGAAAGTCGTTGCAAATGTCACCGCCCTAATGTGGGATTCAGCAGTTTTAGTCGATACAGACTGCTGCAACAGTGTGCCCAACAGCGTTTCATGCTAATAATTTTGGTTCTGAAACTTTAGGAACCCACGTTTGCCCTGCCATCAAATCTAGGAATGATTGTATCTTCTTTTGGCTTCCTCTTGTCTCTGTGTAGTGATGTGAAGTATTCCTCAATTCATTCTATGAATGATGATATCTTCTTCTGGCCAACAACCTTGTTTGGTTTTTGGCCAATTGGGATTATCTTCGGTAGCAAGAAGCATTTTATTTGGACTGATCCGTCCACGAATGCGATAGGCATTAGTAATTTAGTACATAGCACTTTGTGAGTTGCAATGGCCTGGGCTTTAACATCGCGTATGAAATTACCCAACCTCCGGCAAGCCCAATTGCATATACCTTAAAAGCAGTTCAACTGGTATATATCTGGCCCAAGTAACTGGGTCGTTCCAACTTCCATAAATGTTGAATACGTTGTTTGAAACTCAAATGTTGGTTTTAACATAACTATTTGATAAATAAAATATGGTTAATATATTTTTAACCATAATTTTACAAAAATAAAAATAAAAATCAAATTATGAATATTTCTAAACTATTAATTGCATTTCATTTCATTATAGAGCCGTATATCCACCATGGCTGAAAAAGCTCAGTGGTGTGAAATTCATTTGTGAATGCTCCCAATTTTCTCATGTTTGTCTTAAATGCATGCCGAAACTTCTTCGCTTGTCTGTTTTAGTTGTTGGTTGTACTTGTTTCCTCTGTGAGCCTTGGCAATTCAAAGCTACTCAGTCAACCTGCAATTCTCGTGAGGTGAATTTAAAACAATAATCAAATCCACCCCTCCTCCCTCCTCCACTGTTCTACACAACTACAAAGCCGGCACGGCCGGCCGGCATTTGCGACTCGAAATTTATATAGTGGATTTATAGTCATCTCGTATCCTATGTATGCTTGCAGATTGAAAAAATATGATTCAAAATGAAATAGGAGAAAGGACAAAATATATATATATATATATATGCATATATATTATTTTTAAAATTTTATATAAAGATTAACGTTTAGTTCTACAATGAAATTTTTTTTTTATATTTAATTTAATATATGAAATATGAAAAAAAATTCAAATATTGTTAATTTTCTTTAAAAAACTTTTGTATTTTCAAAGTATTTAATTTTTATATAGAAGATAAAGAAATGGAATAAATTTTAAAATATATAAAAATAATTTATTAATTTAAAATATATTTTTTTAAATTTCTTATACTTTTTAAAAATTTTCAAAAATGGACCGTAATAATATTAAAATGCATAACTTTTAATATATATTTTATTTTATTTTGTATAAATCAAGTAAAAAATAAAATCATTTTACTAATAAACAATGATATGGAAAATAGAACCCTTTTGCCCATAGTTAGTTCATGAGGCTGTGTATAATCATCAATGCTGGAGGGATAAAAGTTACAATATTTTCAATTTTTTAAATTTGTATTTATTCAACCAATGCCCTTTGTTTTGGATAGTGCAGAAGTATTCAAAATTTATTTTATTATTTTCTCATTTGTAATATAGTAAAGTATATATTTTAAATGACTTAATAGTTTTATGTAATGAATTAGGATTTGAGATACCTGAAATACCAATGTTTGAAAAATAAAAAATAATGTTCAAGTTATGTAATATCATAATAATCTTATTTTCAAATAGGACTTAATATATAAAGTGAAATATCATTTGATTATATTATTGATTTGTATCTAAATCATATTATTTTGTACCACATATATATATATGGTATTATCGTTTTATATTCAATATTATTTATTTGTGTTTTCATTCAAGAATTCCAAATTTATCATATACTTTGAATTATCCACATTCAAATTTCAAGTGTACGTATTGGCTTGATACCTCACGAGTCGTGGACTAACTGTTTTTTTTAATGAAAACTATTTTTTAACTTAAAACATATATCTGATAAGCTTTTAATAAAGTATATCTTTTTAAAATTTATTGTGAAACATGTTATTTTCTTAAATAAATATGAGATATTTTTAATAATTTTTTTAAGAATATTTTCTGAAACAATTAAAAATTATTTATTTATTTTTATATATATATGTGCATTATAAACGAGCTTAAGTAACTGTGCGAAGACTTTAATTTTTAATTTTTATTTTTTTGCTTTGGGTGATGGAGGATACGATGGAAGAGACCTATCTGGCTTATCTTTACGATGAACGATTCAACGGATGTGATCTCAGGTTGAAGTTGCGTTTAGGTGGGACCCAGCATGGTGGGAAGTCCAAATCATTCTGGTGAAGCGGCATGTGGCAGGAAGGTCGAATCTTTGTTTCTCCCGCCTTGCCCTTGACATGAGCCATTCTTCTCCTTGTTCAAATCAAATATTATCTTTTGTCTAAGAGACGAGGGTTAGTTTTGATATTTCTTTCCTGCTCTTCCATTTTTTTGTTTTTTCTTTTCACTTTTATTTCTTAATTTTAATTTTGCTTTGATTTTTCTCTTTAAAATTTAAATGTTATGTGTTGTTTTCCTCTTCTCCAAAAGCAGCTCTCCACTCTTTCACTTCTCGTGACTCTCTCTCTTCTCTCTCACTCATCTGTCTCCCTTTTCCCCTCTACCGCTTTGATGAGCTGAGATCTGCCTTTTCCCCGAGTAATGGACCCATGCTTAAAGGAGACAGCGCATTGCGATGGTATTTTTCTTTCTCATTTTCTGGTCGTCGATCTATCTTCTTTTTTCTTCATTTGGACGCCAAAGGAACCATCTTTTTTTCTCAGAAGTTTATGATTTTTTGTTCAATACATTCATCAGCGTCTCTGTGTCACTGTGTGGTGGATCGTTGTCCTGCTTCTGATTTTGATTTCTTCAAAGAGAAAGTTTCTTTTATTTTGATCTTTTATCTTTCTTAATTTGGGATCTGATGTTGCCTCTTTTCCTCCCAGAAGAAATATAAATTATTTTTCAAGGTTGAATAGTTAATGGGTTTGTATAGATGTTGCTGCTGTTAGTTGAATGGAGTCTAAGTCGACTGTTTTAGTTTTCTGATTTTGTTTCGGCAGAATTGAGAATATTTTGTGATTTCTTGTAATTGGGTTTTGGGGGTTTCATTTCAATAGGAGCATTTGTAGGTAGCTGTTTTGAATAAAGAGAATGATGATCTTTGCAGTACCTCTTATTTGTCTGCGTAATTAATAAGATATATCTTATGTTATCAAATAAATTTGCAGCTTTTGAGATATCATCCAAGAACTTAAAGGGTACAAAGGAGAAAAAGCCGCTTCATTGAGAGAGAGTATGTGAGATAGAAGGTTTTCTGGTCTACTGGCGCAATCTATGTGAAATGACCATTGATATGCCACCAGTTATGGCCCAAACTGTAAGAACGAGTAGGTCTTCATTTAGCTCTAGCAATGGCAATGAAACACCTTTGCACAACTCTGCCACTATCTCAAATGGAGATGGATATGATAGCGATGGTTCCAATTTTGCACCCCTGTAAGTTTCTTGTCATCCTCTTCAACTTTGTATAGATTTTAATTCACAAACTTCAACTTTGTCTAGAATTTAAATTCATGGCCTTCAGTATAATTGTGGTGCATCAATGATGCTCGTTTCCTGTCTGGGATTGGTTAGTCATTTTGTTGTTCTCTTGTTTAGTTTTGAAATCATTGATTGGAATTTTAGAAAGTTCAATTAAATGAATAACTTCAACCTGTTCTAACAATACAAGGATTTGCACCTAATTTGAAATGTTGGTAAGTTATCCATAACTGAAATTTTTGGCCCAATAAATTTGTAGTTCAATGTTTAAAAAAATATTATAATAATATCTTGTGTCAGACACATTGCTTCTCTGTCCTGCCCCAACTCCTTTGTCCTCTATTCTTGTTCGGGCAATGAGCATATACGTCTTTCTGTCTTTCTCTTGCTTATATATTTCCACTTGGTTGGGCAAGAGTCACATCCATCTTGCTGCTTGACTACCTATTATTTTATTTCTTTTTTGCTGCAGTACACCAGGGGCATTGTCGGCAGCTATTCCAGCAGAACTTGCTGGAGCCATACCCTTGATTGATAGATTTCAGGTGGGAGAAGATAACTTCTATGCATGTAATACAACAGAAAAAACTGCTTCCAAAATCCACCTTTGATTAACTATTTTTGTAACAATAGAATGAGTTGAATCCATATTGAGCTTTTAGATTTTTTGTTTAAACTCTGTAAAACTTTGATTTTGTTGTATTCCATTTTTCCATTTAGGTGGAAGGATTTTTGAGGTCAATGCAAAAACAGATTCAATCTTCTGGAAAACGTGGTTTTTTTTCTAAAAGATCGGTAGGGCCTCAAGTTCGAGACAAATTCACATTTGAGGATATGATGTGTTTCCAAAGGGTAATAATATGCTACTTTTCATGACATTTTTTTATTATTAGCACCCAGCAGAAAGAGCTAACTAACATCTTTTTGACAGGATCCTATACCGACATCATTACTTAAAATTAACAGTGACCTGGTAAGTCGGGCAATAAAACTGTTCCAGATAATTTTGAAGTACATGGAAGTTGATTCATCTGATCGAGTAAGTCAAACAAGTTTAGATGAGCGGATTGAGCTTGTTGGGAAACTGTATAAGCAAACTTTAAAGCGTCCAGAGCTCCGAGACGAACTTTTTGCACAGATTTCAAAGCAAACAAGGAATAATCCTGATAGGTATGCACATTCCTTTTCTAGTATGATGTTTGATTTTCATGACCCATTCCATCTGCACTTCCAATTGCTGGTGCAAGGACTAACCTTATTTCTTTAATCATGCTACCTTTATTGCTTCTGAAAACACAGGCAACTTTTAATCAGAGCATGGGAGCTAATGTATTTATGTGCTTCCTCCATGCCTCCTAGCAAGGACATTGGTGGATATTTATCAGAGTATGTCCACAATGTAGCACATGGCATGAATGTTGATTCTGAGGTCCAAGTCCTTGCACTGAATACATTAAATGCTTTGAAGCGTTCCATTAAGGCTGGACCTAGACATACAATACCTGGACGTGAAGAGATTGAAGCTCTTTTAACTGGAAAAAAGCTTACTACTATAGTGTTTTTCTTGGATGAAACTTTTGAAGAAATTGCATACGACATGGCAACAACTGTAGCTGATGCTGTTGAGGTACTAAAAAGCTTCATCTTTTATATAGATCTATGTACTTGTGTAGATATTTAGTAAGGAAAAGAACTTAGAAAATAAGAAAGATGAAGTAAGATCTTCTAGGAACAACATGATGACTAACAGAATTTTAGAACTTGTTTGGTGGTGGAATTGAGAACTGTTCTCTATTCTCATAAATAGAAAATGAAAAGACATAGAAAACGTGTTTGGCGGCACGTTTTCAAAAATTGTTTTACAAAACATTCTCTGGAAATTGGTTGTTTTTACAAAGTCTTAAAACATTGTTATTCTAATTTTGAAAAGTGTCAACATTTAACAATTTCGTTGTTTTCATTATTTTCATTTTCGAAAGAACCACTTGTGTTTTACCAACTGCCAAATGATCCCTAGTCTTTCCGAGGTCCTTTCTAGGTGTTTAGTTAGTTAAATAACAAAAGAAGCGATTTATGAGGAACTGAATATAAAAGGCTGTAGTAGCAATATTACTTCAGCTGGGAAATGATACCTCAACTGAAGATGCTGCTAGCCTGCTATTACTAGTTTGTTAAATGGGGGGAGAGCAACCAAGTTAATGATTAGGATCTGAGAAGTGAGGATATAAGGGTCTCTATCTCAGTTTTTTGGGGATTGCCTAGGTGTCAATGAAGATTACTAGTTTGAATATAAGAGGCTTGGATTCTATAAAAAAAAGGGTGATGAAGGTTCTGTTATGCAAAGAAGCTCTTGATGTGGTTATGCTCCAAGAGACTAAAAAGGTGAAATGCCTACAGAAAATTAGTGAATGGCATTTAGATGTATAGGGATAGGGACTGGATGGAACTCTTGGCTTTTAGCGAATGTGAGATTCTTGGACATTCTCTTGCTCTAATGTGGTGGCAAGCCCTTTTTTCAATTTTATTCAACCATCCTTAGGGAAATGGTTTTTAGTTTTAGCCAGTTCATGAACCAAATGATTTTACACCTACAAAGGCATGTTTGGAATAGATATAAGATCTTTTTGGGCCAACATTCCTAAGGTGGTGTGCTAGAGGAGATTTTAATGTTGTTAGAAGGATCTTAGAAAAGTCACGGGGTTTTGGGATAACCTCAAGCATGAGAGAGTTTGATAACCTCATTACTTGCAAGAAACATACCTCCTACTTGTCTCAATCATTGCCCTAGAGTCTTAGATACAATCCTTCAAGCGGGGGGTTGGCTCCTTTGTGGTTCTTAAAAATGTGGTTGTTCCATCCTAGGTTCAATGATTGTACTAGTACTTGGGTGGGAAGCTCATAGGTTTATGCAAAAGTTGCAAGGCTTCAAGGCAAACTTGAAAATCTAGAACAAGGTTATTTTTGGAGATATCAAACAAAGGAAAGAAGCCACCTTGACGGGTATTTCTATGTTTGATTTTTAAAGAGAGGGAAGGGACTTTAACCATTGAGTTAGCTTCTTTGAGGGCTACAAAGGAAGTGGAGTTGGAAGATCCAGTAATCTTTCAAATGGGCAAGGATAAGGCACCGAATCTAGATGATTTTAGTATAACATTTTATCAAGAGTGTTGGGACATTATTAAGGAGGACTTGTTGAAATTTTTTTATGAATTCCTTGACAATGGGATACAACTTTCATTGCTCTAATGCCTAAGAAGTGTCAAATTACTAGGTTTTTTATTTTATTTATTTTATTTCTAACTCATTAGTTTGGTCACTATCCCCGACAAGATCATTGCTAAAATGTTGTCTAAGCTTGTAAGAGGAGTTTTACATGAGACCATTAATATTTCTCAAAGAGCATTTGTTGAGGGTAGACAAATTTCAAATTCTGTTTTAGCAGCCAACAAAGTGATGGATGAGAAAAGATGCTTAAGAGGAGGTGTTTTTTTTTTTGAAGATTATTTTGAAAAAGCTTAGAATTGTGTGAGTGAGATTTTCTTAAACCATGTTTTAGAATGAAAAATTCCAGAGGCGAAATGGAGATCTTAGATTTGTGAGGCCTTATTGACTACTAATTTTGTGTTAATAAATGGGGGTCCTAGAGGTTGGTTTAAGGCATCTAGGGGCTTAAGACAAAGGGATCCACTATCTCCTTTTCTTTTCACCATCGTCTCTGATGTTTTGAGTAGATTGATATTGAGATCAAAACAATTTTGGTTGGCAGGTTTAGAACAAGGTAACTTATAGTTTGTAGATGATAGTATCCTTTTTCTCATGATCTAGGTCACTCAACTTTCAAAATCTTAAACCAATTATAATGGTCTTTGTTATTGTCTCTAAGCTTAAGACAAATTTGGATAAAAACACTTTATTGCGTATTAATGAGAATCAAAACCAAGTTTAGACTTCTCTTTTAAGAGTTTCTTCTCATGTTTTGATTAGATTTATATATTGTTGAAGGATGTCACCTTCTTGATTTTGTTAATTAATCAAAGATAAAGAAAGAAGAAAGACATGCTATTGCTAATTTCTGTTAACCTTTTTTTGTTTTAGATTTTCAAAAATATAAGTGGAATAATTAATTGTATAAATAAATAAATATCACAATCCTATCTTATATATCATTTCACATGATTATTTTATTTTAGGAATTTCAAATATAATCTTTTTGGCATCAACCTTGATCAGAATCATCTCTCTAGGTTAGCATTGATGCTTGACTACAAGGCTTCAGATTGGCCCATACTTTATCTGGGTCTTCCTTTGGGAGGGAATCCAACTGCTTGTGGATTCTGGGATCCAATGATTGAGAGAATCTCTAGGAGATTAGACGGATGGCAAAAGGCTTACTTATCTTTAAGTGGTAGGATAACTCTCCTACACTCTTGCCTTTCCCATATCCCTAGCTACTTCCTTTCTCTGTTTAAGATTCTAGCTTCAGTGGTTGCAAAAGTCGAGAGGATGCAAAGGGACTTTCTTTGGTCAGGGGTTGGGGAAGGCAAAAAAGATCATCTTGTTAGGTGGGAAGCAGTGTGCAAGCCGAGGGTTAAAGGGGGTTTGGGGATTGGGAAGATACCTTTAAGGAATCGTGCTCTTTTAGGGAAATGGTTGTGGAGGTTTCCTAGGGAGAGTACATCTCTATGGCATCAGGTCATTCTTAGCATATACGGGACACACTCAAATGGTTGGGATGCCAATACTGTAGTCAGATGGTCACACCGCTGTCCTTGGAAGGCCATTGCACAAGGCTTTCAGGATTTTTCCAAGTATACTCGGTTTATTGTAGGAGATGGGGAAAGAATTCGCTTTTAGGAAGATTTGTGGTGGGGGGACCAAATCTTAAAAGACCAATATCCAAGACTATATTGAGTGGTAATGGATAAAAATATTCCAACATCTTCAATTCTCGGTTCGTCTCGCCCTTTCTCATGGAACTTTAATTTCCGTCGTAATCTAACCGATTCTGAGATAGAAGATCTAGAACGCCTCATGCACTCTCTAGATTGTATGAACTTATCCACTTCCGCTTTAGACGCGAGATCATGGTCCTTATTGTCTTTAGGTTTGTTCACAATCAAGTCTTTCTTTACAACCTTGTCCCAAATGCCTGATTCATCTCCATTTTTCCCCACTAAGTTTGTATGGAAATCTCAAGTCCCTTTCAAAGTTAAGGCCTTTGTCTGGCTTGTGGCACACAAGAAGCTAAATACCAATGACTTGCTACAATTGAGGAGACCCCACAAAGCTCTTAGCCCTGACATATGTAAGTTGTGTATGGAGCAAGGAGAATCAGCAGATCATCTCTTCCTCCATTGTTCAGTGACTTTGGGGTTGTGGCACAGACTTTTTCAGCTAGCCAAGATGGATTGGGTACCTCCGAAAAGCATTTCAGACATGATGTTCATCAATTACAAAGGATTTGGCAAGTCCAAGAGAGGGGTAATTCTATGGCAAAACGCGAGTATAGCGTTAATCTGGGTTGTGTGGCGGGAAAGAAATGCTAGGATATTTGAGGACAAAGCTATGAATTCAGGGAATCTTTGGGATTCCATTCATTTCCTTGCGTCCTTTTGGGCTTTTTGTTCAGTGGGTTTTAAGGGCATCCCCTTTAACGTATTACAACTTGATTGGCTAGCAGTGTGTAGATCCAATAGTTCCAATGGGACGGCCTAGTGTATTGTTATTTTTTCATGTTGTTTAGTTTTACTTTTGGCGGGAGGATTCCTCATCCTCCTTTTGTACTTCTTTTTCTATCAATATATTCACGCGTGGTTTCCTATCAAAAAAAAAAAAAAAATATAATTACAAAGTTAGTTTTCTAATATAATGAAAGTCAACATATATGTCATGTTATATAGCAACTGACTAAATGTTGTATTAGAAACATGGTTTTGAATCCATCTATAGCTTTTGGCTTCTCAATTTATGCACAATTATATGGCATAATATTGAGAAATTGTCAACTCAATTTTTTAGAAAACTAAATACAAGATTGGTAATAGAAGTAATTTGTTGCTTAAATTCCTTTTGTTTCCAAATACCAGAATGTGGATAACTAATGTGTGGAATTTATACCTCAAACTTGTGTTCCATGAACCAAACATTGTCTTAATTCCTTTTATTGAAGACATTGATCCTCAAAGGAAAGAATTTTTCTGTAGTTTCTTTTTCTTGATAATTCTTTTCATAAGCCTTTATTTGGTTAGATTTTTCCACTGTTTGTGTTTATCATGTAATTTTAGTTAATTAATTTTAGGTGTTATGGATTTGCTTAAGAAAGTAACTCCCTCTTGTTTGCTCGCCATGGAAATTTTTTATGCCTTTCTGCTCCTCTGTTCTATTTTCTGGTATATACATTTTTGTTCTTTATTGAGCTTTTGTAAATCTTATAATATTAATTCAAAGCATATCTACTTCAGGAACTTGCAGGAATAATTAAACTCTCAGCATACTCTAGCTTCAGTTTGTTTGAATGCCGGAAAATTATTACTGGTTCTAAATCACCTGATCCTGGGAGCGGTATCCATCTTATTATCTTCTGGATTATTTTATTTTATTTTTTTAAATCAGACTCACTAAATTAGTCATTTGATGTGCACTTTTTCTTTTTACATAGAGGAGTATATTGGATTAGATGATAACAAATATATTGGGGATTTATTGGCGGAATTCAAGGCAGCAAAGGATAGAAGTAAAGGAGAAATTTTGCATTGCAAATTGATTTTCAAGAAGAAGTTATTTCGGGAATCAGATGAATCTGTAGCAGACCCTATGTTTGTGCAGTTATCCTATGTTCAAGTATGTAATCTTATTTTAAAGTAATTTGTGAGCAACTCTGATTAATATTTGAATATGTACAACTTTGACTAATTATGGGAATTCTGAACAGGCAGTATCTGATTTAAGCTTTGATCTAACTTGTTTTTATTGTTTCAGTTGCAACATGACTATATATTGGGCAATTATCCTGTTGGAAGAGATGATGCTGCACAACTATCTGCATTGCAGATTTTGATTGAGATTGGATTCATTGGTTGCCCAGAATCATGCACGTTAGTGATTCTAGTTATTTCATCTTGATTTGCAGGATTTATTCTGTTGTTTTTTTTTCTATTACAGTAGTGATACTCAATATTATTATTATTTTTTGGCATAAATAATAGTGTTAAAGCATAAGAGATTGTTTTTTGGTGATTGTGTTTCATTTCTCCATTTATATTAGAAATTTCTAGTGATTTTTTTTCTTGTTAAATGTGTGATATTTTTCCAGTGATTGGACATCACTTTTGGAACGATTTCTACCTAGACAAATTGCAATCACCCGAGCAAAGAGGGATTGGGAGTCAGATATTCTTTCTCGCTATCATTTGATGGTAAGAATCAAAACTTGAAGTTCCTTATTTAGTAATTTGCTTTAAATAATGCTAACATGAAGTTCCAACCTTTTGTACATTTGGGAGCGGGCTTGTTATTATCTGACAAGGTTTGGGGTGGTTGGTTTTTCTTGTGGTCCTTTTTTAAATGATCTCAAAATTTCATCCATAAAGAAGATGATGACAATATTTCTTTTGATTTAATTATGTTGCTGTATATAGGAACATTTGACAAAAGATGATGCAAGACAACAATTTCTAAGGATCTTGAGAACACTGCCTTATGGGAATTCGGTTTTCTTTAGTGTTCGCAAGATTGATGATCCCATTGGACTTTTGCCTGGACGGATCATCTTGGGCATTAATAAGCGAGGGGTGAGTCAAAGTTATATTATTATAATGTATCTGTACATTGCAAATTTGATGTTTGAATTATAGATCTATTGCAACAGAACATGAATTTGATTGTTCGTTCTCACAGGTTCATTTTTTCCGTCCAGTTCCAAAAGAGTATTTGCATTCTGCTGAACTAAGAGATATAATGCAATTTGGTAGCAGCAATACTGCTGTATTTTTTAAGATGAGAGTTGCAGGTGTCCTCCACATATTCCAGTTTGAAACTAAACAGGTTCTTAATCTTTTGAGTTTCTATATGTATATATATAACATTTTTAGAGTTTTAGTCTCTTTTTTCTTTTATGTATTCCTTGTTTGCCTATCAAAAAATTATTATTTGATGGAGTACTATTCCATTTTATGCAGGGAGAAGAAATTTGTGTTGCTCTTCAGACGCATATAAATGATGTTATGTTGCGTCGCTATTCTAAAGCACGGTCTGCTGCTAGTGGCTCTATGAATGGAGATTCTTCTAGTAATGTTAAGCCTCCTAGTGTTGAAGTCTATGAGAAACGTGTGCAAGATTTATCTAAAGCTTTGGAGGAATCCCAAAAGAATGCTATTCGAGTAAGTAGCTTGGATTATTAGCAAGTTAAACCTTCTGTTCCCATAAAAAAAAAGAAAAGAAAAAAAAAAAAGAAAAGAAAAAAAAAGAGCAAGTTAAACCCACTTGAAACTACAGTGCAGTACATCAAAACCCCTACCAAGGGATGTGATGGTTGGGAACTGAGGATTTATACGAAGTGATAGTGTATCATTAAGTTATCAAATCATATGGTTTCAGATACTAATACAATTTGATATTTTTCATTTACAAGTCAAAAAGTGGTCATAAATTCATAAGTCAAGTCATATCATTCTAACTAAGTTGTTTGATCTACTTTTCAAAATCAAGTCAAAGTTCTGTGACTGATAAAATAGAAGAAATTATTAAACACAACTGGCATGGTTTCAAAACATTTTTTAAATATTCTTGTCTTATCGTAGTCCTTTGCCTAGATTTCTGAACAATAAAATACTTCCCATGCTCTAGAATGTCTTCTCAAGGTCTTAGTGTTCACCTAGCTTCTGCAAATATTTCCATCAATTCCTTTGAACTTGATCCTTCCTTACTAATTTTCCCATTTTCTTTGTCTTTGGTGCAGATCTATATGCCCAAATATTTGACTTTTTAATTCCAGGGGTCTCTGACTGTTTGCAAATGTTTCTAAAGTTCTAAATATTTATAATCCGTTTAAGCTTACTGACCCCAGTTGATCAATCAATCTCTAGGTTTGATCAATCAAAGTGGGAGTTTCTTTCTTGATCAATTAATAAACATAATGGATCAATCAAACTGAGTTTTTTTTTTTTTTTTTTTTCAGTTCTACAACGAAACTTCAAATGAACATCCTTGATTTTGTTTTAGTCCAATAATCCTAAATCCAAAATTTCTATTGTGCCCTTCTATTTTTAAAGGTTTTTAGACTTCAAAAACTTGTATTTAATAAAATAAAGGCCCAATAGACAAATTTTTCATCAACATTTTCTACAACTTTGCTTCTTAATGATGCTTTTTATCTACCACTCTTAGAGATTTTTTATGAGAAGCGTGAATTCTATTTCTCTTTTTTTTTTTTTTTGTTTTGAATGATAAAAAGAAAAATATATTAAAAAGGGCCGCCAAAATAGCAGTCCCAAGTATACCAACACGTATACAGCTACCACCACCCACCACCACAATAAACCAAAGTTACAAAATGAAAGGAACAAAGCCAACCCACCCTCATCTTCCCTTTGGCCAAACCCTAGAACACTTTCTACCTCTTTTTCCTTCTATTAGTCAAAGCGGTTATGACCTTCCAGATAAAATATCAAAATACCCTCTTCAATTTGTTTATTTACCTCTTAGTCTTAAGGAAAGAAAATTTCCTAAAGCAGACTTGTTTAAATACTTATTTAATTGATCTGCAATTTAGTCCTTGTTCTCATCACACTATAGCATAAATAAAATTAACAAAGATGTGTTAAAGATGCATTTATTTGTTCGCTTTTGTGCATACTATGCGGTTTTTGTTGGTCCAACTAATTTAAAGTGTGGAAATAAAGCCTGATAATTTTGGTGCCTTGTTTTAATAATGCATTGATAAAAATGTGGTGAATAAATTTGGGCCTTATTTTAACTCTTTCTCAAAGTGCACTCTTTCAAGCTTTAGTCTCTTTTTTTCTTGCTTTCTAATTCCAAGTAGGTTGAGGAACAAACTAGAGAAGTGTTGATGAGACTTTTTGGTTGGG
The DNA here is from genome assembly GCF_004353265.1 of Vitis riparia. Lineage (NCBI taxonomy): Eukaryota > Viridiplantae > Streptophyta > Magnoliopsida > Vitales > Vitaceae > Vitis > Vitis riparia. Next base: position 24,650,588 of record NC_048434.1, on the reverse strand, counting down.
CGAGGGGCAGAAATTCACTTGGTGAAATGGAATTCTATGTGCTCTTTAAAAATTGATCATGGGCCGGGTGTAAAAATATTTCACTACTTAATAAAGCATTTTTACGAAAATGTGTTGGGGTTTTGTATGGAGCATGACAACATTTGGAGAAGAATCATTGTGAGAAAGTTTGGGCAGGTGAAGGGATTGGTGGCCAAGGATGAGGAGGGTGACCTATGGGATGAGTCTTTGGAAAGTCATTTGTTGAGTATGAGAGGACTTCTTTGATAGAACTAGCCTTGAGATTAGCTATGGGAGGGGACAACTAAGGTTTTTTTTTTTTTGATAGACTGAGGACAACTAAGTTTTCCCTCGAGTATGGGGGGAAAAAGTGGGGAATCTTAGCCATTGGTTGCTAGATTCAGAAGGAGATTTCAGGGTTGGGAGTTGACATCCATGGAGTGCTTTTCTCAACTTATCTATCCTTGTATTACTAGGCAGAATTGTGAGGATAAGTTGGTGTGGCAATCGGCCAAGAAAGCCATTCTTTGTGAAGTCATATTATCTTTGAATATGCTTAGGGGACCTCATTTCATTCACCTCTAAAGAAATTTTTGCCTGGGCTACATGTTCTAAAGTGATGTTTCTTTGTGTGGGAGGCTACATGATGAAGATTTTTACTATTGATCTTATGATTAGAGGATGCTCTTTAATGAACATATGTTGGATGTGTGAATTGAAGGAGGAAACAACCAATCACATCTTCATTCACTTTGAGTGGGCAAGCAGACTATGTATTTACTATTCTTCCTCTTTTTTGTGAGGTGGATTCTCCTTAATGGGGTCAACAAGCTCTTGCTTGGTTCGAGCAGTTAGAAATAGCATTGAAAGACCATGTCCTCAAATGTTTTTCTTTTGCGCAAGGGAGATGGCAGGGAGGGGTCTTATTCTTCTTTTCTGGATTTTGTTGATTGTTTGGGTATGGGGTAGGTGGCACGTTGGCCTGTTGTTTTTTTATTTATTGTGTTGTCTTCTGGTATGCTTTGTATATCCTGTGTCTACATTGGTGTAGCTCACTTTTTTGTATACTCCCCATGTGTATGTGGACCCATGCTCTAAAGTATAGTCAGAATTCTGAATAGAATTTGATACAGGGTTGTCAAAGTCTTGTATGAATTGCTTTTCTTGGTTGTGGAATTGCACATGGGCAAAATAGTTTCTTTCATGAAATAAAATATACGCATTGCTTTGTTAAAAACATTTCTGCATATAGTGTTATTTACCTTAGTTTACAGAGAGTTTTTATTTCCCTAATAAAGGTGATGCTAACTAGCTTATCCAGTAAGAGACAAGGAGTCTTACTGACTATACTAACTAGCAGGCCTTTTATGTTATGGAACTTTAGATGTTAGAGTGAGGTTACCCACAACTCAGGCTGTTCAGGTTGGGTTGCTGTAGTAATAACTATCATTGATGCCTTTTTCTAATTTCCTCTATCAAAATGATTGTAAATGCAGTACATGATGCTTTCCAAATTATTTATCAGTTGGTGAGACTTGAAACAGATGTCAACGTCTAGCGACTTATCATATTTTTCATAGAAAAACAGTTTTAGTAACAAAAACCAATAAAGTTAAAACTAAACAACATTTGAACCAACAAGGATTATGGTTTTCTTTTTTTTTTTTTTTTTTCTTTTTTTTTTTGGAGGAGGGGGGTTTTATAGTGTTAAGACGGTTGGAATATATAAAAGGTAATTTTGTTAATGTCTATCTCATCTTAATGACTTATAAAACTTGCATTTGAAGTTAATATTCAAATTTATCTAGTTATCGGAAGATTTGCATGAAAAGCAAAAGGAGCAGGAGAAAATGCAAGAAGAATTGGAGGGCTTGAAAGATTCCTTGATATCTGAGAAGCAGATCTTAACAGAAGTTATATGTGACCGTGATAAACTCAGATCATTATGCGATGAAAGAGATTCAGCCCTGCAGGTTAGCAGTTTAACTTTATAGAGTCCAATTTTTAACACCTTCTTCATTTGCTTATCCTGATATGTGTTTCCATGCTTATTAGGCTGCATTGTTGGAGAAGAGGAGTATGGAAGTGAGATTGGGCAAGTTAAGTAGTCAAGGATTAGAAAACAATGCCAAAAAAGATTTAGTTGGAACAAATAGCCAGGTAAACATGTTGAGAAAATAGATTTATATCTGGTCTTAACAATGATGGAATTATGGGGAAAAAAAATACTTTTCTTTTGTACTTTTGGCAAATTCATATTTACAAATCTTGCCTCTTATTCTGTAACTTTTTATTGCTTTGCTTGTGATGAATTTTAGTTCTTTGGCTGTTGATAAGTTTAGATGTTACTAAAACTCCAAGATGAGTTAAAAAGGCGTTGTGAGGAGTTGCATGTAGCCCAAGAAACTGCCAAAAGACTGGGAAATGAAAAACAATTATTGGAACAAAGAATTCAGAGGCTTGAAAAGAAGAAAGCCGATGAGGTAACAATGTCAACTCTTGTTTTGATAAACCTCCATATGTATTCATTTGCATGATCAAGGCATTCATCTCTCTACCAACTGTTCAAAATGTAGGTGGAAGTTCTTGAGAAAAAATTTGAACAAGAAGGCAAGACCTTAAGGCTTCGAGTGTCTGAACTTGAAAGAAAACTAGAAGTAGTCACACAAGATTTGGCTGTTGCTGAGTCAACTCTTGCAGTTCGGGCTACAGATTTGGCTTCATTACAGAATAATTTAAAGGAATTAGAGGAATTGAGAGAAATGAAAGAGGTAATAATCCTATACTGGATTTTCATTTTTGTTTTAACTGTTCATTATATTTTTAGGTTAGTAATATTTCTGTTTCTCAATACTCATAAATTGAGAACCTTTCTAACTAATAAATTCTTGGCTTGCTTTCAGGACATTGATAGAAAGAATGAGCAAACTGCCGCTATCTTGAAAATGCAAGCTGCTCAGCTAGCTGAGCTGGAAGTTCTTTACAAGGACGAACAAGTTCTAAGGAAGCGATATTTTAACATAATAGAAGGTTGGCATTGCCTTAAAGTTTTTAATATATTTAATGATATTCTTTTAGGTCATATATCTTCTATTCTTTTGTTAAATATTTTGTTCTTTGGTCTTTCACATCTCTAAGAATTTCTATTCTTTCTCAATGTCACTGACACAACATTGGCCCTTGTACACATTACAGATATGAAAGGCAAAATCAGAGTTTTCTGTCGATTAAGGCCTCTTAGCGAAAAAGAGGTCGTTGAGAAAGAAAGATGTGTTCTTAATACTTTTGATGAGTTTACAGTTGAACATCCGTGGAAAGATGATAAAGCAAAGCAACATATATATGATCATGTGTTTGGTGGTAGTGCCACTCAAGAAGATGTGTTTGAGGATACAAGGGCAAGTCAACATCATGAATGTTTGTTAGCAACTTGTTTGATTACATTAATTAATAGTTCAAGTTGTGTGATATTTTCTATGTTTATGATTGCAGTATTTGGTTCAATCGGCTGTAGATGGATATAATGTGTGCATATTTGCATATGGTCAGACTGGTTCTGGAAAGACATTTACAATTTATGGTTCTGATGGTAATCCCGGTCTTACCCCACGGGCTACAGCAGAACTTTTTAAGATTATAAAGCGAGATGCCAACAAATTCTCATTCTCGTTAAAGGTAACGTGACTAATGTGATATAAATAAAGGCAATAAATAAAGTTTGTTCCTTAAGATTTTTTTTTTTATGATTGATATGTTTTATTTATTTTATTTGAAAGTTTGGTGATTACTGAAACAGAAGTGCTTTAGATACAATGACTCTTCTTTTTCGTATTAAGTTCTTGTTTATAGGAAGCAAAATTTATGTAGTATCTAAATAAATATTGTTCTATTTTGCCTTTATTCACCTTTGACATAAATCGTGAAATTGTGTAGGCATACATGGTGGAGTTGTATCAAGATACACTTGTAGATCTTCTATTACCAAAGAATGCAAAGCGTTTGAAGCTGGACATTAAGAAAGATTCAAAGGTAATCATCTTTGTGTAGGTAATTTTTGTGATTGACAACTCTATTTTTGAGATGTTATTGATTGGTCCAATTTATGGATGAGTAAAATGTTATTGTACTTTTACTGAAAATTTGATCCAAGTTATTATACTTCAAAATCTTTTGGTTTTTGCCCTCATTGATGACTTAATTTGCAATGATTAGGGCATGGTATCTGTGGAGAATGTGTCTATTGCATCCTTATCAACATATGAGGAATTAAAAAGCATTATTCAAAGAGGATCTGAACAACGGCATACATCTGGCACTCAAATGAATGAAGAAAGTTCAAGATCTCATTTGATTCTTTCAATTATCATTGAAAGTACCAATCTTCAAACCCAATCAGTTGCCAGAGGAAAGGTATTATCTTTATCACCTGGAGCATATTCTCTTGGGTTAATTTCTTTGACCTCCCCTGAGATTTTGCCTAAATACACTTAGTTTCCATTGGTTTGAAATTTCATCATATGCCTTCCCTATCCTTCTCATTTGGTAATTTCACTCACCTCCCCTCTAATTCAAAATAAGGGAGGTATTTGACGAATTTTCAAATCAATGAGGGCTAGTTGTATTTAGATAAAACCTCAAGGGAGTTGAGTGAAATTATCCCTTTTCTCTTTGATACTATCTTGATGTATGCTTTTCCTAATGTAAAGGTTTAGGCACATGGATATATACATCTCCCTATGTTTTTTCTAATTAAGGGGGAAAAAGGATGCAAACACTATTGTGAGCATAAATCTGTGTTAACATGGAGTGTGAGATGTCTTGTTGGGGCTTACTTACTTATTGTGATAATGTTTATTTGTCTTTACATGACAATTTTAAAACTCTATCTGCAGCTAAGTTTTGTGGATCTTGCTGGTTCAGAAAGGGTGAAGAAATCAGGCTCTTCAGGTAATCAACTTAAGGAAGCTCAAAGCATCAACAAGTCACTTTCAGCTCTTGGGGATGTTATCAGTGCTTTGTCATCTGGCGGTCAACACATACCTTATAGGAACCACAAGTTGACAATGTTGATGAGTGATTCACTTGGTGGCAATGCCAAAACTCTTATGTTCGTAAACATATCTCCAGCTGAATCAAACTTGGATGAAACTTACAATTCTTTGACGTATGCGTTCTTCTATCTCTGTTATATTTCTTTGTTTAATGTCACAGAATTAGTTATTTCCTAGGTGACACTTAGACAACTCAAAACACTTGAAGTTGCTAAGTAAGCATTTCCAAAACTTAGCTCACTCTGTTAAGCAATAGTACTCAATACGAAAGTTGAACAAAGAAAGCAACACTCATAGTTTGAAAGAATGGAAGCTTTATTACTTATTATTCAAGAACACTTTATAATGTCTTGAAAGCTCTAAAGTGTGTAGTGTTTGGCCAAATGAGGTCATCACCTATATATAGGTACTGTGGGAACTCTAGTTCTTTTATAATATTTCAAGAGTTTCCATCCATCTCTGGAGATATATAGATGTCTCTGGGTTCTTCTAGAAGTTTCCTTTCCTTGTATAAGCTCAAGCTCAAGTGAGGACTCATTTGAGCATATTAAGATGTGCAGTGGTACCAACTAAATAGGTTTGGATTATTGGAGATGTGCAAGTTTGGAAGGGCGAGTAAATTTGGCATGTGATGAGTTATTTTAAAGTTTAAAGGAAATATATATACTATTTTTTCTTGGTTATGCCAGTTCATAGGTGGTCAGTCTGGCTAACAACTATCTATTTGTTTATGAATTCCCATCAACTCAATATTAGGCCTAGTTCAAGCACTTGATCTATAGCTAATATGAAATTCTTATTTTGAGATTGATGCTCTGGAAAATGACATTTTGAAGTTATTTTTTTATCAGGTATGCATCTAGGGTCCGGTCAATTGTAAATGATGCAAGCAAAAATGTTTCATCAAAAGAAATTGTTCGTTTGAAAAAGTTGGTTGCATACTGGAAGGAACAAGCTGGAAGAAGGGGAGATGATGATGATTTTGAAGATATCCAAGAAGAACGGAATATGAGAGAGAGAACAGATGGTCGGCACTCCATGTAGAGTGCCATAGAGGACTTGATGCAAGACTTATCTGGGCAAATTTGCTAGTGATGCAGATTGGTAGTTGGGGTTTTGTGGGGAAGAACAACTTAATTGTATAGTCTGGCAGGGCTTGGGGCTTGTATATTTTTCTTGACCTTTATTATTGGGTAATATACCTTTTCTTCCAATTTTCTCTTTCTTAAATTGTAAGAGTGACAACCACAATCATGTCTTGAGTGAGGTTTTCTGTTGTAATTCCTCGTCACAATGGAAGTTTGAAGATCACATCTATGTATCCTCGTCACTTCGCTTGAGCAAATATTACTCACTTGGGCAATATTTACTTCATTTAGGCAATATGCAAAAAGCAAACGAGTTTTAAGCACTGGTACTGAATTTATCATGTGGAATTTGAGTAGAAGACGTTCGGATATTGGGGTTAATGTTCTTCCACCATTTCACACGTGGAACCGTTAAAACATGAAATAAAAATTTCTTTTATCATCTGGAGCAGAGGCGCTACACGCACTCCGTGTTATTGAGTCTTATGACTTGTGAGGCAACATAACTTCACGCCTAACTTTTGCGCAACACTTTGTTCCAGGAATGCTATAAGAAAAAGACGAACGCCTAGCAGCACTACCAGAAAACTTAAGGGTCTAAATAATCTTTATATATTACAATAAGTGATGGATTTTAGAGACTGATTATATGCATGTATTAAAAAAAAAATAGTCAAAATTAGATTTTACCAAAAGAAAATTCCAATGAACTAAAAAGTGTTAAAGAATTGTGAATTAAATTTTTAAAATTTTGATAATCAGAGTTTTAGTAGAGTGATATGTCACCTTAAATGAAAAAACTAAATATTATCTTCAATGCTAAAAACTAAATATCAAAATAAATTTAAAAGTTTCAAATGGAAATGGATTGAGAATTTATCACAAAAAATTGTAAAATATAATTTTATTGGAAAAATTATATCAAAATAAAAAATGTTACATTCACTAAAAGATGGAAAATAGATTAAGTCTACTTGAGAAAAAAATGAATGAAGATAAAATAAATGGGGGTATATTAAGTAAGATCATTAAAGGGCTTTTATAAAATATTTTATTTGGTTTGCACCTTCATTTAAAATTTATTCAGTTACTTTTATTTAAATATTTGAGGATTAGTATTATTTTTTATTAATAACATTAAAATGCATTTTTTTTTTCAAAAATTTAAATTAAATTTATATTTTTTAGGGGGCAAAATCTCTATTTTTATTTTATTTTTAAAAATCCTCTAACATTCCATTTTTTTTATTTATAAAAATGAAAAAGAAAATTGATGGGGGCATATGTCCCAACTCCCATGTGCCCTTACTCGTCCGCCGTTGCTTAGCCAATTGTAAAACTAACAACCTATTAGACAATATTTTACTGTTTTTAAAAAGCAGTTATTAAAAGATATTCTCAATTATTTTAAAGGATAAAATTAATATCAAAAAATAATTTTTTTTAACTTACTTTAAGATACTATACTTATAGTATAAGAATCTTGTTTATAATCCTTTATAAAAAGCCAACTTAAATTTGTTTAAAAAATAATCAATTTTAAGAAAATAATTTCAAAGGTAAGAGTTTGGAGTCAAATTAGACTGTTTTACAAATATAATATAAACCGTAAGGATTTTTAAACTAATGTTGGCAATTTTATTTTTTTAAAGAAATATATATATATAAATTACAAACAATAAGTTTAAAGTGGATTAAATATATATTATCTTTTCAATTTTTGACGTGACTTATATTTTACCTTTTATGTTAAAAAATTAACACTTTATCCTCCAAAATTATTTAAGAGCAACAAAATTATTACAAGTTGTAATTTTAAAAAATGATTTAAAATTTGTATTTCCAGATATTGATTAAAAAGAATTATGAGACCATTTTGAACAGCAGTACGAGAAAAAGTTCAAATGATCATTTTAATCAAAGAGAAAGTTGTAAACTCCTGACTCCATTTTGAGCAGCCACGCATGGCTAAAAGGAAGAAGGGGGAAAAAGGGAGTCAAAGGACCGACAACTTTCGACACAAGTGGGGCCGGTCAACAACTTTTGACGTAAGTGGATTTCAAGACGTAGCAATGGGGACGCGACAGGTCGCGAAATTTTACATAAAGTGGGCCCCATATGAAGCAATACCTGCGACATGATGTCTGGTCACGTGTGGTTGACGTGGAATATGTGTGTTTTGTATCCCCACAAAAGAACAACCCAAACTAGGACGGCCTCTCTAGTGTCGAGTATAAATTCAGGGGAGAGCAGAAAGGAGATGAGACGAGAGAAGCAAAGGAAATGGCCACCGGCGACATCCCGTCGATTGATATGCAAGACTTTCCTAGGCAATCCCGGAGGCTGAGAGAAGCATGCGAGGAATGGGGTTGTTTCAGAGTTGTTAACCATAGCATCCCTCCATCTTTATTGTCTGAAATGAAGTCCGTCGTCGGATCTCTCCTTGACCTTCCCCTGGAAATCAAATGCCGGAACACTGACGTGATAGCTGGCAGCGGCTACATGGCACCCAGCAAGGTCAATCCTCTCTACGAGGCCTTGGGTCTCTACGACATGGCCTCCCACCAGGCTGTGGATGCATTTTGTTCTCAGTTAGATGCCTCTCCTCACCAAAGGTCTCTCTTTTTATTTTTTTTCCTAATGTTTTCTTCATAGTTTCTTATTTTCTTCTCTACTATTATTTTTCCTTCAATTTTCTTTTCATGTTCTTAGAATTAGAATCACCCTTTTGCTTTTTGCATTCTGCATTTTTTTTTCTCTTGGTTGTTTAGCACAAGAGATCTAACCGGAAATCAGTGGAGAGTCCGCTAAACAGGGTCAAGTTGGTTCAAGAAGAAAAATTATTAAATTAAAGAAACCTGTGCAAAAATTCCCTGCTTTTAAGAAGAAACAATAATTTCAAACTCCTTTCAGTTGTCTTCTTCCTCTGTTTTTTTTTTCTCAGTAATTTTTCCATGATAAATCAGTGTTTGATTCAAACCATATTCTCTTAGTATAACACTTAAAAGGCAAAGAGTAAACTGCTCACCTTCCAATCCCATGAGATGGGAAAGGGATTGTTGGTTTGGGAAGAAATTGAACCCTCTTTGGAAACTGTTATTTCAGAACATAAAACTGGTTTTTTTCAGAATTTGATCTGAAAACATGTTTTTTAAGAACAAATTTTAAGTCTTCAATTGTTTTTTTTAAATAGTGTCGTGAGCAATCTCAAACAGAATTTAGTTGCTTAAAATAATACACAAATGTTTTCAAAAACCTTCCAAAAGGACTCTAATATCCATTAATTAATTCAGTAGTTCCATGAAGTTAACTCTTTTTGAGTTTTAATTACCACCAGGGAGACAATAAAGATCTACGCCAAAGCAGTGCAGGAGCTGGCCATGGATATCGGGAACAAGCTGGCAGAAACCATGGGGTTAGGAGGCGATTTGTTCAAGGAATGGCCCTGCCAGTTTAGGATAAACAAATACAACTTCACTCCTGAAACTGTGGGTTCCCCTGGCGTCCAAATCCACACAGATTCCAGCTTCCTTACCATACTCCAGGACGATGAAAATGTAGGGGGCCTTGAAGTGATGGACAAGTCTGGCGCATTTATTGCGGTGGATCCCATGCCAGGGACTCTCCTTGTCAATCTGGGAGACATTGCCACGGTTGGCAAATCAACTAATGCTCTCAAAATATTTCAATTCAATGTTGTTTTTCCTTACACGTTCACGTTCATGTTCTGAAACACGTTTGGTGGTGTGGCAATGAAGGTGTGGAGCAACGGAAGATTGTGCAACGTGAAGCATAGGGTACAATGCAAGGAGGCAGCAGTGCGATTGTCAATTGCTTCTTTTCTGCTAGGGCCCAAGGATGCAGCAGTGGAAGCCCCGCCGGAGCTGGTGGACTCCGAACACCCTCGCCTTTTTGTTCCCGTCACCTATGAGGATTATAGAAAACTCCGCCTCTCTACCAAATTGCAGGCTGGTGAAGCTCTGGCGCTTGTGCGCGTCGACTCCTAGACAAAAAGAAAAAGAGGGTTCCACTGTTCCAGTGTTGCCTTGGTGATGTTTTTATGCTTAATAAATTATTAATTGGGAGCATGGTTAGTTTTGAATGTTTACAGATCTCTACTCTTCTTTTATGGCCAAAAAGAGATTTTTGAAACAGGACCAAAAAAGTAGTGGGGCACATGATACACCACCATACATGCTTGAAGTGCACAAAGAAATCCTGCATTCTAGCATAACAGTAGCCCCCTCCCTAAGGGATTTGATGAAAGACTCCTTTCGCCTTTGCCTTTCACCTTTGGTCACTTTGTTGAAAACTTCAGCACCCTCTCCAAATGCATATAGTTGTTTGTTTTTTAAACTACCATTTTTTTTTTTTTTTTGTGGTTAAAAAACAACTTGTTTTCGGATTTCATATAGTTTGTGGTTTTTTTTTTTTTTTTTTTTTTAACTTTTTGTTAGTTTATTACTTATTTATTAAATTTTTATTGAATAGACAAAAATCAAGATATTTGATTTTTTTTTCCTGAATACTAAAAATGAAATATTGATTTTTTTTAATATCTACTAGAAATAAAATATTTAAAAAACTAATAATTTAATATTAGCACTATTTAATTTTAAATTTAAGAAAACAAACATCTCCCAAACCTTCCAATTTTCCCATTTTTTGACAAGTATTGTTTATTCTAAGAGATCAATCTCCAATCCTATTTTGGTGGCTTTGCCAATCCACGATAATTGTCAATTAATAATTGGGTGGCAATATCAATTCATCGGAAATTAAATGACAAGTTGGGTGGTTATGCCAACTTTTAGAAATTTAAATAAACAGTTGAGTAGCTATGCCAACCTTAAGAAATTTAAATAAGTAATTGAGTGGCTATGCCAATCTTGAAAAATTTAAATGAATAAATGGGTGATAGTGTCAATCCACATAAATAAAAGTGTATAAGAAAGGAACACTTAATTTACATGATAAAACCCTCAAAATAAGGAAAACCTCCATGGGATAAAGTGGAGAAAAGAATTCACTATATAATAGAATTGAGATAAAATATTATTCAAGTATTTTCTTTACTTAAAGTTTCACACACCCTAAGATATGCTCACAATTTTATCACTAAGTACTCTCTTTTTGGAGCACTAATTTTTTCTCTCACACACTGTGTGATATCCACTACTTTTTTTTTTCACTTTTATGTACAACTCTTGTAGTTGGAATTTTCTCAATCTTTTCAAATGATCTCCATAAGCCTATTATTTATAAGTAACAATTGAAGGCCAAAGATGAGCTCCATTGGTTGAAAAAAAGGCAAGCTCTTATAGGAAGAAAAATGCAAGATTTTATTGGCATGAAAAGGGGTTTGGTGATGATGGGCATGCAAGTGAGTTTTTTGGGTGAAACAAAGGGCAACAATTTTTTGGGATATGGAAATGGAAATGGACCCTACCAGTATTCATCTTTACTCCCTTATAGAAATGGCAATTTTGCGGGTTTTTCGGGTCACCCGCCCCGACCCGCCCTTATTAGAATGGGTTTAGGAACATAGAAATCGAGGATGGGTCAGGTTCAGTTTTTTTTTTTTAAAACCCGAATATAGTTCGGGGCATGATCGAGTTTAGTAATAATTTGACCCGCTCTGAATATGAAATTACAACTTTACCCTCCACCTATAAATATTTGCTTCCTCTTATCATTTCAGGTCTTTTTCTTCTCTCGTTTTAGGGTTCTCGTTCCTCTCGACGCTAGGGTTGTTTCTCCCACTCAATGCAGAAATCCATCAAATAGTCCATCCGAAAATCCATTCAATAATCTTATTTCCTCTATCTCCTCTCGATTCATCCTTGTTTATCTCATATTCACAACTACTAGCAGTCTCATCAGTTTATGTTACTGCCATTTTCTCCATAGGAATCATATCTTCACGTATTTACAAACCGGTATGATTCTTTTTTGATTTGTATTTATTTGTTTTGTTTTTTGTGTCTTGAACGTTTGGTATTTTTTTCGAATGTTAATTTGTTTGGTTTGGGATGTTTCTTTGTCAGTTTCTAGGGAAAAAAAATGAGAGATTTGGAGAGGATATTTGGGATTGTCCTTCTTATTGGGATCATTGTAATTACTACTTAATCATAAAATTTGGAGAGTCCAAACGTACTGCAGATCTATAATATGGTGACAACAAGGTGTGGTTTTTTTACTAATTTTTTTTCTCATTTTAGCATGTTGCTCATGTGGAACTTACTAGCTAGTAGTTGTCAAGTCCCAAACCCCAATAGTCAAGAAATAACATACATAAGGTGCTTAGTTTGAGTGCCTGTGTAAGTCATTGTTTTTTTTTTTTTGGGCAACACTCGGAAAAGAGCTGTGAAATCCATCCAATTAATATGTGGTAACGAAGTGTTATTAAATTGGGTTTGAATGTTTTACTTATAAGCTTTACTTCATATTAAGAAAAATGACATCAAAAGAAGGGGAAATTTTTTTAATGCCAAGTGCGGGTTCAACTCCAATTACAAGCAATACTTCAACTACTGATAGAACATTGGGATCTAAAAGAAGAAAGTTGACTTTGATTGTTTGGAATGATTTTGATAAAATCATAGAAGATGGACAAGATTATGCTATTTGTAAGCACTATAAAGGAATGAGACAAAACATTTACATATACACATAGATAGGTGCATGAAACGAAGAAATGTTGATATTAGGCAACAATTATTGGCAGTAGAGAGAAAAGGTCATGGAAAAGTTCAAACTGGTGGTTTTACCTTTGATCAAGAAATCTCAAGAGAGAAGCTTGCACATGCAATTATATTGCATGAGTACCCACTTTCAATCATTGACCATGTGGGGTTTAGAGATTTTGCTACTAGTCTCCAACCCTTGTTTAAGATGGTTTCCCGCAATACGATTAAGGGTGATTTAATGAAGATTTATGAGGTTGAGAAAGATAAGATGATTAGCTACTTAGAGAAACTTCAAAGTAGAGTTGCTATCACAACTGATATGTGGATATCAAATCAAAAGAAAGGCTACATGGCTATCATTGTGCATTGCATTGATAAGTCTTGGTTACTGCAACATCATATTATAAGGTTAGTTATGTTATTTTTTTTTTTTAACTTCCAAAGTGTTTTTTTATTTGATCATTTAATGATATTGTTTGTGTTAATGATATGTTTTTTTTTCTTGATGTAGGTTTGTTTATGTGTCTCCTCCACATACAAAAGAAGTTCTTTTAGATGTATTAATGGATTTCTTGTTGGATTGGAATATGGATAGAAAAGTATCTACAATCACTATGGATAATTGCTCAAGTAATGATGGAATGATCAATATCTTAGTGGAGAAATTATCTTCGAGCAATTCACTCTTATTGAATGGAAAATTTTTTCAAATGCGATGTACGACACATGTGTTGAACTTAATTGTTAAGGAAGGTTTGGATGTCATTGAAGTAGAAATTGAAAAAATTCATGAGAGTGTTACATATTGGTCAGCAACCCATCAAGAATGGAAAAGTTTGAAGATGCAGCTTGCCAATTGAGTATTCCATGCAATAAGAAGTTAAGTCTTGATTGTAAGACACGATGGAATTCCACATACTTGATGTTATCAATTGCTATAACATATAAAGATCCCACGTTTGAAGCAACGTGAAAAATACTACATGGTTGTGCCATCAGAGGAAAAATGGAATATGGCAAAGGAAATATGTGGAAGATTGAAATTGTTTTACAACATAACAGAGTTGTTCTCAAGACAAAATTATCCCACTACAAATACTTTCTTCATCAAAGTGTGTGAGATCAAAGAGGCATTGTATGATTGGTTGATATGCTCAAATGATGTTGTGAAAACGATGGCATCAAGTATGTTGCAAAAGTTTGATAAGTATTGGAGTGGGTGTTATATTGTGATGACAATAGTAGCTATATTTGACCTAAGATACAAGATAAAGATTTCAGAGTTTTACTTTCCACTAATGTATGGGTCTGAAGCTTCAAATGAGATAGAAAAAATCCGTGGAATGTGTTATGAGTTGCTTTCTGAGTATTAATCAAAGTCTAAGTTGGGGCAAAAAACTTCATCCTATGGTACTTCATCAGGTTCAACTATTTTGGAGTTAAACTATGATGAACAAGATCCTCTTTCAAAGTTTGACTTATTTGTTCATAGTACCATTGGAGAAAGTCATACGAAGTCGGAGTTAGATTATTACTTAGAGGAGTCTATTCTGCCAAGGACTTCAAATTTTGATGTTTTAAGTTGGTGGAAGACAAATGGTATAAAGTATCCGACTTTGCAGATGATTGTTCGTGATATCTATGCTATTCCGGTATCTATAGTTGCATCTGAGTCAACCTTTAGCATGGGTGGTAGGGTGGTATCAAAACATCGCAGTAGGCTTCATCCAGATACTTTGGAGGCCTTAATGTGTGCTCAAAGTTGGTTATGGAAGGAAAAAGAAGGTAACCGATTTACATAATTATCAATTTTATGAATTGTTTTATATTAAAATATATAGTAAAGTTTTCTAATTTTTTTTGGTGTTTTTTTTTTACTAGGTGATTCATCAATTCATGACTCACAGCTCCAACTCACAATGATGGATGAAAATGATGATTTACTTGTGCTTTAGATTTTTTACTTAAGATGATGTTAGAGACATATCTTTTTTTTGCTAACAATTTCTTTGTAATGTCTTTTTTTTTTTCAATGTTGTTAAGCTTATGAATATCTTTTAATTTTGGATGTTGTATTTTGGGATGTCTTATATGGTGTTGATTACCATGGTTGTAACTAAGATTGCCTGTTTTTCAATCAAGTTCAAGACTTGCAAGGTAGACTCCTTGATAGAAAATTGTGGGTGCAGGAACATATGCTAATTGAAGCCAACAATGCCCTGAGAATGAAGGTACAAATTCTCAAATGAACCAGGTCTTTGATTTCAGATTGAAATCATGTGTTATGGGAAGTGGGTTTGGTCAGTCTAGTCCAAAGGCCATTAACAGGCTTTCTAAGTCCAGCTTGGTTAAAGAGGATTTAGGAATTTGCTTCATTTTGAAAATGATTTATTGCATGAATTGTCCTACTTTCATTCTTATAGGACTTTTTAGCCTACCTTGTTGCTACTTTTCACCAGTCTCCACACCCATTACCTATAATTGTTTTATTAATCACTGCCAAGCCATTAACTCGCTTTCAATTTTGTGATATTTAGCCGGAATAATCTAAGGGAAAATATCCCCTTCAACAGTCATGGGAAGCGGCAGGAAACAATGGTGGTCTACGGATGGTTCTTCTTAGTATATTTGTTGTTGTTTGTGGCTCTTTCAAATTTAGGTCATGTGTAAGTATTGAGATATTTTCCAATGGTATCGAGATACTTGTGTTTTGAAAAGAAGTTCTTGTGTGGAAAGTATACTGAAGAAGCCTACATTCTCACGTTTGGGAGAGATCCATTATCATATTCTGACACCTCATGGTGGCCCCAGCTCTTGATCTTGCTCTCTAGTACATCACAACACAAATATACTAGACAAATACATTACAATATATGCCTAAACCACCTCTCCTTCCACCACACAAACACACACACACTTCTCCAACTTTTTCTCGGTCTCTTTCCTCATTCACAACCTGTCAAGCTTGAATTATTAACACTAATCTTATTTTTTTAGTTTGTGCTTCCTTTGTTGTTTCTTTAAGGGAGGTTTGGGAACTGGGTTTGGCCTGTCAAGCCTATTACCCACCCTATTCTCCATTGGAATTCTGCTTAGATTGCTCTGTCCACCTGGGCTAGCTCTCCTACCATCTATCTTTGTTCTCCAATGCATTGACCAGTTGCCTGCTTCGGTTTGGCTTATAGCTCGTGTAGGAGGAAGATGGTCAATGAGCCTCCTATATTGCAGGTGAGGAGTCTTTAGCTCATGTTTTTGCCTTTATGGAGGGAAAGTTTTAGGCTTAGAATTGAGTTTTTGAAGATGGTTTGGGACGGGATGGGAAATAACCAAATATTTTGACTATTGATTAAATGGATTTGGAGTTGATTTTGCCCATTTGTGGATATGCTAGCCTACGAGAGCTTTTTAGGTTGTTTTGAAACTTAATTATTGAGGTTTATTTTTCAAATTTATCTGTTATTGGGAGGGTTGAGATTTTCTTGTCACTTTTTGGGTTTATGGTGATGGAATAATAATGTAATGCTTTCTTGTTCTTCAAAATAATTTTCCAATGAATTGTGTTTTATGTTCATTGAAATTGATGCATATTTGCTTATGGTTCTTCTAATGGAAGGGGATCTGAAGAAGCGTCTTGTCCAAGAAACTGGTTTGGAGCCCAAAGACCAAAGACTCTTTTTTTAAGGGGAAAGAAGATAGATGATCAGGAGTGTTTGCAACAGGTAGGGGTGAAGGATAGATCAAAGTTGTTACTCTTGGAGGAAATGGCAAGCAAAGAGAGAAAACTTAAAGAGGCGAGAAGAAGTGATGATATATCAAAGGCATGTAAATCTGTCGCTGAAGTAAAAGCAGAAGTTGATAAGCTCTTGGAAAAGGTGGTTCTATTTGTCCCCTACAACCATTTGATCTTTGATCATGGATGCTGATTTGAGATGCTTTATCTTGTAGGTGGTTTGCCTTAGAAGCAACTGTGAATAATGGGACTACTGTTGAGGGCAAGGAGTTTGTTGTCTTAACAAAGTTGCTCATGAGGCAGTTATTGAAATTGGATGGCATCGAGGCTGAAGGAGAAGCAAAAGTGCAGAGAAGGGCTGAGATTAGTAGCCAATGCAAAAGTGCAGAGGAGTTTGTTGTCTTAACTTTTTTTTTAGTTTGTTGTCTTAATAGATAACTTTTTTTTCAAGCTTGTTGTAGATGTACAATTTTATATTGTTTCCAGGATCATGAGTCCAGATTCAAATATTTCTTTACATATGTGGTTTGTTAGTGTGAAACTGATTAAGTTTCAGATTAATGTTTGCTTTGTATGAGTTGAATTTTTTTTGCAAGATTAGCATATTTTACTTGCTGAGTATTATAATCTAAGGAGTACATGTAATTTACTTTTTATGATTCGTATCTAACCGTTAACGGAATAGTGGGACCTGGTGTCATTTTAAAAAAGATATATTACAACTATTTGGTTTCATCAATAACTCCAGCCCAACCTCGCCCCGACAACAAATACCCAGGCCAGGCCGGGCCGGGGATGGGATTTTAATTTTAACTTTATAACAGGGATGGGATTGCATACCCCTGTAGACCCTCTATTTTGTCTTCCTCGCACATGTTATTTATAGCATTTCCCTGGTGGCCCATTAATACTCGTGTAGCCTATCTTTTCTAAGCCACCTCGGAGACTTTGGTTGATGGATTATCTGACCCCTTATTGTGACCCTTGGCAGCCCTAACTTAGACTTAGGTTTTTCTTGCTTTTTTTAGGATAGCTTTAGGGCACCCTAGGCCCACTTAGGCACCCTAGGACCATTTAGGTAACCTTAGGCCAATTTAGGCATTCTAGGCCCATTTAGGCACCTTAGGCCCATTTAGATCATTTTTTTGCATGGGCATGGTTTACATGGTTGCATGACTTGTATGACTTGCAAGACTCCTTTTTGTAAAATCACATTGCTTGACTTTTTTTTTTTACCTTTATATTCTTGTTTATTTTATTTTATTTATTATTTTGTATATTTCTTTATTTATTTTATTTTCCTATTATTTTATCACTTTTCCATAATACTTGTCTTTACTTATTTAGTTTAATTTAATAATTTTGTTTAAACGTTTTCATTATTATTATTATTATTATTATTATTATTATTATTATTATTATTATTATTATTATTATTACTATTACTCTATTAACTTTGAAATTTTGTAGGAAGTCCACCAATAGAAAGATAAGAAAGTGCCTATGATGTGAAGCTCGGAGTGGGTAGCTACCATATTGGTTCCAAGAGTAGACATATGGAAAAAATGAATGGAGCCATGTTATGGGGAAGATTCAGATTATGTATGAAAAAATAAATGATGAGCAGCAAAGACGGTAATGTAATTTGTCTTTTGGAAAAAGAATCACGTGATGATGGAAGGAGGTTTCAGTAGTGTTTCGGGTCAAAGCATATTTTAAACGGAAAAGGAAAAAAGATGATATATTTTAGGAAGAATTGAGGTGGCATATTGAATAGACATACTGTATTTTGCAAGAAAGAGAGTAGGAGGAATTTAGAGAGATGGAAATAAAAGTCAACTCACATGCAAAAAAAGGAGGGAAGCGTGATGAAGGAGGGGAGAGATTTTTTTTCTGATCACCGGATTGAGAGATAGTTTTTTTCTCATCACCGGATTGAGGAAGGGAGCGGGCTGCTGTGCAAAGAGGAGAGATTTTTCTGATCACGAGATTGAGAGATATTTTTTTTCCGATCACTAGATTGAGAGATATTTTTTTTTTCTCATCATCAGATTGGGGAAGGAAGAACGACAAGCCACACCATACTTGGGACGCTTTCAGCACGCATAAGAGAGTCTGACGCCTTTGAAGAAGCAAGAACAACCAACTGCACCATTCTTGGGACACTTTCAGCATACATCAGAAGAGAGGGTGACACCAAACGGGAAGGAGATCAGCAGCCGCACTAAGGGGAATCCTGGTGAGAGGAGCAAGATTATTTTCTGGAATGTGAGAGGGTGCAGTCGCACCATTGAGATGAGGATTTCCGGAACAGCCGCACCATTGAGAGGACAATTTCTAAATCAGCCGCACTGTTGAGAAGACTTCCGGAGCAGCTGCACTATAGGAAGAAAGGAAACATTCAGCCGTGCTCCTAAGCTTCAAAGACCACCAAGAAGAAGTCTTCAGCTACAGTGCATGGGCAGCCCACCACACCATGCATCATTGGCAATGATTCTTTTAAAATAAAAAAAAATAGAAATCCTACTAGTGGAAAGTGACCTACACGTTTCGAAAAAGGTGAATTTATTCTTCCTATTTCAATTTTGATTCATGAAATATTCAGTTCAATGCATGATTGTTTTAGAGTTTTATCTATTTAGTTTAATTATTTCTAATATCAATATATTTCCTGGTGACAATTTATTAGTTTTAAAACTATTCCCATTCAATCGTTGTATTTTAAAATTTTATTGTAAATTCATGTTTAGCTTAGATGTCAATCTTTAATTTTTTTTTTCTTATCTAAATAAATTAATTATTATTGATTCATTATTCTAGCTTGAAGATTATGATTTTTGTTTAATGTAGTTACAATTTATTATTCTTAGTTTGACTAATTAGATTTTTTAAATATTGGTTTAGGCAATTTTTGTTGATAATGGAAAGGTTAGGATTTTTTTAAGAGTTTGGGCAATTCATGATGATGGTTTAAAATTTAGAATTTTGATTAGCATTATTACTATTATTATTTTTTCTCAATTAGGAAGTTCATAATTTCTTTTAGTTTAGTTTTAATTTATCTTTTAGTTTAGATGTTATTAAAATTCAGTTTATTAGTTCAATTGATTCCATGTCACATCTTTTCATATCTAAAGGTTGTTAAATTTAATTCATGATTCATTCTTTTAGTTTATTAATTTTAGAATTTAAGTTGGTTAATTTATTTCATTCCGCGTTGATATTTTCATGTTTTAAAATAAATAAAGAAAAAAAAATTATTTTAGTTTTGATTGATCCTGCTTTAGTTGATATTCTTTAGAGTTTTAATTAATTCGATTGGTTTCATATTGTTTAGTTTATGTTAAGATTTTTTAATTCCATTTTTCTATTAATTCTATGCTTTCAAATTGTAGGATATTAGTTTAATCTATCCCCATGTTGTCATTTTGTGTTTAAAAATAGTTCATTTTAGTTTTTGATTAATTTTATTTATTTTATGTGTTTGTTTTTTTTATTTTTATTTTTTTTATTATTCATTTGTTTAGTTAGTCGATTAAATTTATGACTCCAAATCATCAATATTAGTTGATACGTATCGTTTGTACTATTTTAAAGGTCACATAATATTTAGTGCTTGATTAAGTTTATCTTAAGATTAAATGTTGTTAAAGATTCAGTGCTTGTAAGATCTAAGGTTTCGGTTTATCACTTTGGTCATCCTTTGTCAAATTCAATTTTTGGAGGCTATCGGAAAATAGTGAAGATTGGCCTCCAATCTCACCACTTCAATTTTCTCGGTTGTCAAAAATTCTACTTTGTGATTTTGTTCTCTTTTGTTTTGCTTGGTATTTGATTCATACGTTTTATTGTTTTCAAATTAATTTCTTTCATTTTTAAAACATAACACTATTCTCAAAAGATCCCTTTAAAAATCCATTTCAAAAATTCATTTAGAGTTCTTAGAATCAAAATTCCATTCCCTTTAGAAAATCCATTTCAAAAATTCGTTTAGAGTTCTTAAAATCAAAATCTCATTTTCTTAAATAATGTGCAACCATGTTTTGATCAGTTTGCATCTTTCTCGTTTTTTTTATGAAAATTTTGGTTTTAAATCAGACACGAACCTGAGCTTGTGGTCCCACATAAATGGGATAATTCCAGGTTAGATTTGTGTATATCAATTGGGGAATTGGTGAAACCCCTACATAAGAAAATCTTTTCAAAAATTATTTATGTTGCCACTTTTGTCACTTGTTGAAATTATGTCTATTTTTTTTTAGGAATTGTATACAAGATGAGTGTGATAATTAGTGTTTTCATGTACTTTGATAATTTTTGCTATGCTAATTAGATAACGAGCATGTTAGGATTTCTATATTTTATTATTTATTATCTAACCCCTCGTGTCTTTTGGAAGCGCATTGTAAGTTATCTATGTTATCCAGGTATGTCCCCTATCACCTACTTTCTAAATTTTGTAAACAATCATGTCGCTGTGAAATATGCATATGTTTGATAATCCTTAGGTGCTTAGATGTATGCTAGATTCGCTATGATTAAATACATGTTGTATGCTACTTCTATACTAACTTTGATGTTTTATGATAGTGCTTGAGAAGTGGTTCGGGTACGTATCCTAACCTTCCTTTATTGTAATTTGATCTTGTTTGGCATGCTATTTTTTGGAACCACTTAGCCTACTTAGGTATCCGTAATTAGCCGATTAATTGCCACATTCCCCTTAACTTAGTTAGTAGAGACCTTTATAGGGCTTAGAGGGGTACTACCTTTTAAAGGTACCTTCCCAATAGGTAATCTGATCCCCAGATCTAGACTCTGGTTTTTCAAAGACATGCCTTTTTCCAAAAATTATGGAGTCATTTTTTAGGGTTTTTCTTTCTTGTTTTATTTTCCCTTTAAAATAAAAATAAAATAAGTGGCGACTCCAACTTTTTTTTTTTTTCCAAAAATTAATTTTTCACAAATAATAAAAAGCGAGTCTCGCTGATCGAGTGGGGACGCACGTGAAAAATGCAGGTTCACAATCCCGCCTCGCCCCGGGTTTGGGACGGGATGGGAAATAACCAAATATTTTGGGACGGGAATGGGATAGGGGTGACCCGTCCCAAACCCGCCCCATTGCCATTCCTACTCCCTTATTCTCCTCCGTTTCTTTTGTATTTTTTTTTATCTCCTTCATTAGCATGGTTCTCTCTCTCTCTCCCTGTCCCTCCTGGAGTTGAATTAATAATAAAGGTCATAAGATCATGAGACGAATGCATTTAAGGTCTCTTTCTCTTGTTATTAGAACCTGAATAATCTCAACACTTTCCGTAACTTAAATTTAACTCATAAAATTTTGATCAGCCCTATCTAATAGGTAGTTGTTTGATAAAATTTAAAAATTTAAAAAAACATTTGTAAGATTTACAAGAGAAACATTTGATAAGTAACTTTCTTAAAATCACATTCAAAAAATATAATTTGAATGAAAATATTGTCAAATAAATTCTAAGAACTCGTTTGATAGTGATTTTAGGAAACGTTTTTAATATTTTTAATACTTGAAAGATTTTATCATTTAAGTGTTCAAAATATTATAAATGTGTAGACCCCTTTTGAGCTGGCCACCTTGAGGAGAAAAACTTTGGTCTTTTTGGAGAAGTGGGAGACTACTCCCATGCTCAGCTGCATGGGACGCGTAGCCTTGGACGCGACCACCTCGCCATGGTGGTGGTTGGAGTTTCAGGAGGGAGAATGATGATTTGAGCAGGCAGGGGAGCCGGTAGGAACTGATGAGCCAAGAACAATGAAACGGGTGGGAGCTGACAATATGAGGTTCTTTTGGGTGAGATATGGAAGGAATAGGGGGAGAGAAAAGGGAAAGAGAAGTAGGAAATGAGCTCGTCAGTAGGGTCCAGGTATGATTTCATCATTTTCTAGTATTTTCTCATTTCATATCGTTTTATTCTGGTTCTTGCTATTTTTTATTTTTTATTTTGAGTTCATTTGCTGATTGGTATGGATGTCATAGGCCACTCGTTTGTTTTGTGAGATTTTGGATATGCTTGTTCTGTTTTTAGATTTATTTTGGGTGTTTTTAGTTCCTCTTGATAGCATCAAATGCTCTATTTTTTTTATTTTATGATTTGATGTATCAAAACCATGCTCTTATTTTCTTCAGATTCCATCGGCTCCTAGCTCTTTGACAGTTCATGACATAGGGCTGAATACATACTCTGTTTTTACGTTTTTATTCTTCCATGTTCATTCCCCTGTTTCTGTCCGGGGTGTGAGGATCTCATTTGGGTTGGCCATCTTGTTTGGGGGTGATTCTGAGAAAACTTCATGATGGTCACTTTTCATAACAGTTGAGAATTCTGGGTCTGAGTGACTACTCTTCTGGTAGTTCCACACATGCACCGAAAGTCCCAAGTGCTCAGGGTGGTGAAGATGTCTACAACAACAAGGTTTTTCTGAATGGTTTAGATACACCTCTTGGTTAGTCTTCTAAAGGAAAGTTTTCAAAATTTAATGCATCTTTGGCTCCTAAGAGGTCATCTTCTACCTATGGTCGTCCTTCACCCGCCATACCCATAACTATACCCATACCACTATTCTTCAAATGCCCACTAACCCACTTCTCTCACTAACCCATTCCACATGAACCTAAAAACTCATCTATCTCACTACCCCTCCTTCACACTCCCCGTACCCACCACACGCATATAAATTCATCCCATTTCACCACTGTCTCTTTATACCTGTCTAATCATTCCGCCCCCTAACCCATTTCCTTTATCATTTTTTTCATTCATTTCATTGCAAAACCCATTACCTACCATTACCCGTTCCACCCTTCCTTCCTCACCCACCTTGTTCTCTATCTTCCCATGTGCATGGAGTTTTACACGCATGGTCATCTCCACCTTTTCATTCCTCATATATTTCAAACCCACCCATCCAACCTGGCATCACGCTCCCACCTACAACTTCTTTCACACTTACTCAACCCGCCACCCCTACCATTCATCATCCACAAGTTCACTACCCTTATTTCCTATAAATCCATTTATCTCACCACCCCTTCTCATTCATACCCACCAGTTTTCCATCCTTCATGCTCACCACCCCTCACACCTAAGCTCACCACCTCATCTTCCCTAACCTTCTATGCACATCACCATTTCTTTAATGCTCTCTAACCCATCTTTCATATCTACTGAACCTATTTTCACTAACCTCCTATCCTCCATCAAACCTATAACTTCACACCCACCAAACCCTTAAACCCATTTCTCTCACTACCCATGACTCCACCCGATGTTAATATCTACGTGCATGACTTCATTTCATCACCTCATCCACCCAAACCCGTTTCTCTCACTACCATATACCTCCATTCCACTAATGAAAACTCCATGCGCATGGTAGTGAGAATGGCGGATAGGTAAGAAGGTGGTAGCATTGTGGTGTTTGTTTTTCATGAAAAAAATGGGTTTGTGGTGCTCTCAGGAAGTGCATAGTGGGTATGATAGAGACTTGCATGGAAAGTGGGTTTGAATGACATTATTGTAATAGGGGAAGTAGTCTTGTGACATTCTTTGGTATGCTGGCAGCATAGGGAATAGGTTGGTTGCCACTTTGAACACGTGGAGAAGTCTTGCAAATGAGGATCACCACAAGCCATTTTTATTTATTTTTACTATTTCTTCATATTTTGATATTAAAATAATTTTCTAACGTTTCAATTTCTAAAATTTAGTTTTTCGAAATGTAATTCTCAAAATAATTTTCCAAGATTCCGATTTTCGAAAATTAATATTTTGAAATTCTATTCTCAAATTCATTTTTTTTTTAAAAAAATAATTTCTCAATCCCAATTTTCCAAGATTTTTATTTTTATTTATTATTATCATTATTATTCTTTTATTTATTTATTTATTTTTAAATTCCATTCTCAGAATAATTTTTCAAGATTTCATTTTTTTATTTAATTTTCCGAAATACCGTTCTCAAATAATCTTCCAAAATTCCAATTTCCAAATTCAACTTTTAAAAATTTCTATTTTCCAATAATTTTCCAAAATTCCAATTTTCACATTTATTTATTTAATCATTATTATTTTCGTTATTATCATTTTATTCATTTATTTATTTCTAAAATTCCATCTTTAAATAATTCTTCAAAATTCCAATTTCCTAATTTAATTTCAAATTTTCACATTTATTTATTTAATCCTTATTATTTTCGTTATTATTATTTTATTCATTTATTTATTTCTAAATTTTCATCTTTAAATAATTCTTCAAAATTCCGATTTCCAAATTTGATTCCCGATTTTTGAAATTCCAATTTTCACATTTATTTATTTAATCATTATTATTTTTGTTATTATTAATTAATTAATTAATTAATTTTTAAAATTCCATTTTTAAATAATTCTTCAAAATTCCAATTTCCGAATTCAATTTCTAAGTTCTGAATTCTAATTTTCACATTAGTTTATTATTATTGTTGTTATTATTATTTTATTTATTTGTTTGTTTTTAAAATTTCATCTTCAGATAGTATCCAAAACTCCAATACATAATTTAATTTTCAAAACTCCAATTCTCAAATCATTTTCAAAATTCCAATTTCTTTCAAATTTAATTTCCAAAATTCTAATTCTTAAACTTAATTTTCAAAACTCGAATTCTCAAATGATCTTCAAGATTCCAATTTCTTTCAAATTTAATTTTCAAAATTCCAATTCTTAAAGGTAATTTTCGAAACTCCAATTTTCAAATTTCAGTTTTTCAACCAATTCTAATTTCACTCCAATTTTCAAATATTTCTTTAATTCTATCACCCTTCATTTTTCCTTAGGGTTTAGAGTCATCAAAAATCTCGTTTTTAATAAATTTGTTGCCTTTTTCTTTCAGGCAAACACCTTCATAATTTTTTCTTTGATTTTTAAAATAATTTTTCCATTTCTCTTGATTTTTAAATAAGGAAGGACGAATTTTTCATAATTCCAAAATAATGAAATTTGTGAAACTAATTTGTGCAAAATAAATTGGGCTTTGGTGGGGGCCCTACATATGAGTTTTCTCTTTTAATTGCCAATCGTTATACTTAATGACTATTGCTTGATCTTTGTCTTACTCTTTGATATGCATGTGATAATTTTATACTTGAGCTAACCTCGTTTCTATGATAACGTCCTATTAATTGCTGCTAAGTTATAATCTCATTCCCATTTCGTTTATTCCGATGCATGATTCATTTTATTATTTGATTATTTCACCGGTATCCATTGACTTCCTCATCAATTGTCACATCTGTCTCACCTTATTTAGTAGAGACCCGTTTTTAGGGACTTAGAGGGGTGCTATGGTCTTTACCGTACCTTCTCGATAAGTAACCTGACCCCCAAACCTGTATTTAGTTTTTCACAGACTGTTTTTTTTCCAAATAAGGAGTCACATTTAGGGTTTTCTTTCTTATTTTGTTTACTCTTTAAAAATAAAACAAAAATAAGTGGTGACTTTAAGTCATTTTCTAAAAAATAAATCATTTTTCAAATAAAAAGATAGTTCGCCATCGAGTGGAAGCACATGAGCAGAAATGCGGGGTCCACAAAATGGCAACTCCACTGGGGAATATTTAGAAGGTCAAGCTTGAACTTAAGATGAGACAAATGTGGCGTTTGATTGGTCGATCAGTGGGTACCTATCTCTTGATTGCACATTGAGAGTTTTTTATGCATGCTTCATTGATATATTCATTTGAGACTTTGATATGCTGATTATGATGATTGATTATCTTGATTGGGGCTTTCGATGCCGCGATTTTTTTTCTGTGCTTCATTGTTATATTTGTTTGGGACATTGACATGCTGATTATATTGATTGGTCATCTTGCCTTGCTTAGCATAGTGATTCTGATTTTGGCCATGATTGTTCTGATCGCCTCGCATGTATGGATTCATTATTGTATATCATTTGACTTGAGGGATTGATCCTCATGCTTGTATATTATCTTGATCGTCTTCGAGCATGATGTCTATATCACTATTCATCTTGATTGTCATAGCTTGTATATGGACATGAGTGGTATATTTATGCTTTGCTTGACTGTATGTTGCATGACTGCTCTCCTTCTGAGTATATGAGTTGTTATTTCATCCATAAAACCTAAAATTTTGAATATAAAGTGAAATGTGGGAAAAAGAATATGACATTTGTTAGATAATATGTTTGAAAATAATAGTAAAAAATAGTTTTAAAAATAATTTTTTAAAATGGTTTTTTATTGTTTTTATAAACAAAAATTAACATGGGAATTCAAATACAAAAATTAGTTTTATTTATTCAAATTTTACGCAAATACCAAAGTTTTTAAAGTATTATTTTCACTTATGTAAACAAGCCCTTAGAATGCTAAACTTTTCAATTAATGAATCATATAATTAAAATATTAAATAAAATGTTTTTACTTTGTAACTTACAACTCATTTGCAAGTCGTTCTCCTTAAAACATTTTTATTTGTGGATATTTTATTAGGATCGCTTTTTTTTTTAAAAAAAAAAAATCATTTAGTATTTGGATACAGAATTAAAAAAATGTGCTTTGATGGTGTTTTTGATAATGTATTTTATAATAATAATAAAAAAAATTATTGGAAGAATTACCTTTTGATTGTTTTTAATCATTCACATGAATGCTAAACTATTCAATTTCTTCTATACAATCAATTATACAATTAAACCATTAAATGAAATCTTTTCACTTTTAACTTAGAACTGATTTAAAAAGTGATTTTTGTTAAAGCATTTTTATTAATTTGTAACACTTTTATTAGAAATGCCTTTGCAAAAATCATTCACATTTGGATATAAATTAAAATACATGCTTTGATAGTATTTTTGGTAGTATATTATATAACAAACAAAGAAAAAAAAAATATTTTTGAAAAAATGATCCCACCTCTTCTCATGGGTCTAATGACAGCCACATCTTTAAAGCATATATATAATCACTCGCAAAAGCTATTAGAACCTACGACAACTCAATAATCCACCAACCTAGGGAAGAAGTATTTTAAAAAATTTATTAAAGAAAAGGAATAGAAAACAAAAAGAAATTAAGAAGAAGGAATTGAGAGAAAGAAGTACGATGATCAGACGTAGCTCTCCCGGCTAATGCACTCTGGGGTCCAACCGGAGTCGAAACGAGAGGATGTATCATCCGTGATGTCAATATCGCTAGCCGTGGGAACAGAAGCCATGGATGGCCACACAAAAGCGGGCTTGAAGGGCGGGACATAGGGCACCGATACAGATCCCGATAAAACCTGAACAATGGCCTGTGTCTTGGGCCTCTTAGTGGCTATAGGATGCGAGCAGGCCAGCCCCAGCAGCAGAAGCCTCTGAGCCTCCTCAACCACGTAATCATTCCCCAGCCTCTCATCCACCGCCTCAACTATGCGCCCTTCTCGATGCAGACACCACACCCAATCCACTAAGAAGTGGAAGGTAGCGTCGCTGGCCCAAGGACGCTGAGCGCACACCACCTCCAGCAAGACCGCCCCGAACCCGTAGACGTCAGACTCTGGGGTGGCCTTCCCAGTATGGAAACACTCGGGTGCAATGTAACCCATTGTACCCGGCACTCCCTCCAGCTCCGCGTATGAGTTCTTCTCATTCTCCAAGGCTCGCGCAAGTCCAAAGTCGCCTAGCCGCGCATTGTAGTTGGAATCCAACATTATGTTGCTGGCCTTAAGGTCCCGATGCACCACTCTCTGATCGTACTCGTTATGAAGATAATGTAATGCTGATGCTACCCCCGCTATGATCTTGTACCTCACACTCCATTCCAGCGTCCGCATCTCCCTTCCGCAGAAAAGCTGTTTATCCAGACTTCCATTTGGCATGTAATCATACACCAAAAGAAGCATTCCTTTCTTGTGGCACCATCCTGCATTTCGTTTTACCTTATTTTTTTGTATGTCTCAAAGGTGAGATCAATGAATTAACAACACCCACGAAATTCTGGAATGAATGATCAATGAAACAATTGTTTTCTGTTTTTTAAGGTGATTCTAGAAGTATTTTTAACAAACATTTACAGTTTCCTCTTATAAATTAAATGTTTTTATTTCAGTAAAGCACATTTCCTGTGTTTTATGTAGCTGATTTTGGGAAGAGACATTTAATGGATTAATTTGGGAAAGCCTCGAGAAGCAATTATTTTAATATGGAATGGCCGGAGAGGGAAAAAAAATTATATTTGAATTATTTCGAAAAGGGAAAAATAAAAATTTAAGGTATCCAATTAATATATATCAAATTTTAATTTCGATTGTTTAAAATATAAAGCAAAATCTAGATGGTTCAATGTACGCCGAATTCCAAAACCAAAAGAAATGCGCAAAAAAGGCCTGGACATACCGAGTAATGGAACAAGATGCTTGTGGCGAAGGCGATTAATTATGGTAAGCTCAGCCAAAAAATCGTCTTTACCCTTGACGTCTCTGGAGAACTTCTTGACGGCAACATGAACATGCTCCTTGGGCAGTAGTCCTTTGTACACGACTCCGAAGCCACCTTCACCCAGCTTCAGCTTCTCATCGAAGTTGTTTGTGGCCTTCTTCAGATCCTTGAACTCAAATTCCCTGGGCGTCCCCGGCAGGCTTCTCAGGGTTCCCACTATGTTTGGATCCGACTTTGCCCTCCGCTTCTTCTGGACGTAATACCACAAAAACACACAAGCTATGAGCACGACTACTATGGCCGGCACCCCAGCACCCAAAACCACCTTCACCCACTCGGCGTCCCCGTCCTCCTCCAGCAACTCCACAGTCAGGTTCCACTGCAGCACGCAATTGAGCTGAGTCGCGTTCCCTGTTGACGCCGCGAATCCCATGTACGAGTACTGCTTTACTATCTCTCTCAACTCAACCTCCGCGCTCATCACTGGTTCGGCGGGCCTGGGATTCTGTTGGAAATCAAGCCCACGTCGCCTTCCATCCTGTGCGTTCCTCCCCATATTTAGCATCCTCTGTTTACTTCCCTAAATTAGTGAAATATATTGCCTTTATTATAATTGATTTAGGAGTAATTCTAGCAAGGTAGTTTATTCACTTTCCATGTAAGAGTTTATTCTCTTTCCATGTAATAGTTTATTCACTTTCCATGTAAGAGTTTATTCTCTTTCCATGTAAGGGAAATTCCGTCCAGTGATAGTATACCAGTCCGGAATTGTCTCATATCTGTAGGCTATTTATTTATGTTTCTTTCATTGTAATGAGAGTATCATAGAATGAATTGAGTCTATGTTCCTCCATAGTTAGTCTTCAAATTCTTCATGGTATCAGAGCAGGTTTAATCCTGTCTCATCGTCTTCATCTTTAGTCAGTTTTTTTTTCTACTCAATTCTATTCTTCTAGGTTATGCCTAAATACGGTCCAGCCTTTGGAATGGCTACCAACTCATCATCCTCTACTTCTGATATCATCATCTCATCGTCTTCATCCTCTCATCAAATGGAAACCTCTCATCTGCCAATCACAGCCCATAAACTGAATGGGCAAAATTATTTGCAATGGTCTCAATCCATATTAATGTTTATACGGGGAAAGGAGAAAGATGACTACATCACCGGAGCTTCGGCGGCACCAGAAACCACAGCATCAACCTACAAGAAGTGGATAGCAGAAAATAATATGGTCATGTCCTGGCTAGTCAACTCTATGACCCCTGACATTGGTGAAAATTTTCTGTCATTTGATACTGCCAAAGAAATCTGGGACATTGCAAAAGAAACTTTCTCAGACAAGGAAAACACATCTGAAATCATCCAGATTGAAGGCATCCTCCACGATTTGCGTCAAGGAAACCTTACGGTAACTGAATATTTCAATACTCTTACTCGTCTATGGCGTCAACTTGATACGTTTGAGGTTCATAACTGGAATTGTGTTACAGATGGTTTGTTGTATAAAAAGATTGTCGAAGGGAAACGTGTGTTTAAATTTTTGTTAGGTTTGAACAAAAATCTTGATGAAATCAGAGGAAGAATCATGGGAGTAAAACCTCTACCTAGCCTCAGAGAGGCATTCTCTGAAGTGCGTCGTGAAGAAAGTCGGAAAAATCTCATGATGGGATCCCATCAACAACTGAATATGGCAGAAAGCTCGGCTCTTAAGACTCAATTCGCTCCTTTTGACAACCGTCAAAAAATTAAAGGAGGTAGACCTTGGTGTGATCATTGCAGAAAGCCGGGACACTCAAGAGAAACTTGCTGGAAGATTCATGGAAAACCAGTAGATTGGAAACCACGTCAACCACTTGAGAAAGAAGGATGAGGCAATCATGTGGCTACCGATGAACAATCGCCACAACCTGAAGCTAGCCCTTTTAATAAGGAGCAAATGGAGATGCTTCAGAAACTACTGTCTCCTCTTTTGTCAGTACAGTCACAAACTGGCTCATCTTCCAACCAGCTCATTGGTTCCGGAACCTTGGCTCACAAAGGTAATTTTTTGAGTGCCTTTACTGTTGGTAAGAAACGTAAAAAACCTTGGATCGTGGACTCAGGAGCATCTGATCATATGACGGGAGATGCGACAATTTTTGATACATATAGCTCATGTCCAAATAATTTAACAGTCCGAATAGCAGATGGTTCACTATCAAAGGTTGCCGGAACAGGTTCAGTTGTGCTATCAAGGGATCTTACTCTCAACTCTGTTCTCCTTGTTCCTAACTTGGACTGTAATCTATTGTCAATTAGTAAACTCACTAAGGAAAAGAGGTGTATTACTAATTTTTCCTCCACTCACTGTGAATTTCAGGATTTGGATTCGGGGAAGACGATTGGCAATGCTGAGGAATGCTCTGGACTCTACATCCTTAAGGAGCTCCATGATCCACAAGAACAACCTCAAATGGCAGTTGGTAGTAATTCTTTTTCGGTTTCATGTCAAAATAACGATAGTGCAATTATGTTGTGGCACTATCGCTTAGGTCATCCAAATGTTATGTATCTCAAGCATTTATTTCCTTCATTATTTCATAAAAATCCAAAATCCTTTGAGTGCGAAATCTGTCAATTATCAAAGCAAGTCCGGTCTCATTTTCCCATTCAACCCTATAAAGAGTCTAGTCCATTCTCAATGATTCATAGTGATATCTGGGGTCCGTCAAGAATAAAAGATGTAACTGGTACTAGGTGGTTTGTCTCATTCATAGATGATCACACTAGATTAACTTGGGTATTCCTCATGAAAGAAAAATCTGAAACGAGTCAAATTTTCAAAAATTTTAAAAATATGATTCAGACCCAATTCCAGTCAAAAATACAAATTCTAAAGTCTGATAATGCTAGGGATTATTTCAACTCCATTCTAGGAGAATTTCTAGCACAAGAAGGGATAGTTCACTTAAGTTCATGTGTTGATACCCCACAACAAAACGGAATCGCTGAAAGGAAAAATAGGCATTTGTTAGAGGTGGCTAGATCACTAATGTTCTCCATGAATGTTCCAAAATTATTCTGGGGGCAAGCTGTCCTTACGGCAGCCTACCTCATCAATAGGATGCCGTCTAGGGTACTAAAATTCCAAACACCTTGTCAAACACTCCTAAAATCCTTTCCGACTACTCGTCTCATCTCCACCGTCCCACCCAAAATTTTCGGGTGCTCTGTTTTTGTTCATATCAATCAACAACATCGAAGTAAATTTGATCCTAGGTCACTCAAGTGCATCTTTCTTGGGTATTCTTCAAATCAAAAAGGGTATAAGTGTTACTCTCCGGTCACAAGAAAATTCTACAATTCAATGGATGTCACATTTTTTGAAACCCAGCCTTACTATCCCAAAAACGATATTCAGGGGGAGAATTCAACTCAGGAATATCAATTTTGGGATCTTGAGTCATTCAGTGAGCCACCCATCATCACTGAAAATCACATCCTCCAGAGTCATTTAATCAGCCCGAGTCCATTGTTGACTTGTGGGATAAGGAGCACATCCAAGAGGAAACGGAGGAAGGAGCACTTTCTCAACAAACCCATGAGGCTGAACCGGGTCCTAATCCAAGCAAACTTCCAGGTAACAACGCTCCTGATGGTACTGTTGATTCCGAGTTAGAAAATGATATTCTTAATATGCCCATAGCTTGGAGGAAAGGAATTCGATCATGCACTCAGCATCCCATTGGAAATTTTATTTCTTATGATAAGCTATCACTTACGTTTCGTGCATTCACTTCTAGCATCACAGAGATACAAGTTCCTCGAAATATTCAGGAAGCTTTCAAGTATCCTAAGTGGAAGGCGGCAGTCGATGAGGAAGTTCGGGCGCTGGAAAAGAATGGTACGTGGGAAATTACTGACCTCCCAAGAGGTAAGAAACCAGTTGGGTGTAAGTGGATTTTCACAGTAAAGTACAAGGCAGATGGTAATGTGGACAGGTATAAGGCTCGGTTGGTTGCCAAAGGATTCACCCAATCCTATGGCATTGACTATCAAGAAACTTTTGCTCCAGTTGCCAAGCTCAATACTGTTCGTGTACTTTTATCCTTGGCAGTTAATCTCGATTGGTCACTTCACCAACTTGATGTGAAGAATGCCTTCCTCAATGGTGACTTAGAGGAAGAAGTTTACATGGACATTCCTGCTGGACTTGAGACGACATCAAACTTCAACAAGGTTTGCAACTCCGAAAATCCTTGTATGGTCTCAAACAATCTCCCAGGGCCTGGTTTGAACGGTTCACTAAGGTAGTGAAAGGGTACGGATTCGTTCAATGTCAATCTGATCACACATTATTTGTGAAACACTTCCCAGAAGGGAAGCTGGCAATTATCATTGTATATGTGGACGACATAATTTTGACAGGTGATCATGAAGAGAAAATTGACTTACTTAAAAAATTACTGACAAAGGAATTTGAGATCAAGGATCTTGGAAACCTCAAGTACTTTCTCGGAATGGAGATTGCTAGGTCAAAGAAAGGTATAGCAGTCTCACAACGCAAATACGTTCTGGACTTATTGAATGAAACAGGAATGCTAGGATGCAAGCCGGCAGAAACACCTATGGATACAACTGTCAAACTGGAAGAAAGTGATGGAAGTACGCCAGTTGATAAAGGAAGATATCAACGTCTTGTGGGGAAACTCATCTATCTTTCTCATACAAGGCCAGACATCGGCTTCTCCGTTAGTGTGGTAAGTCAATTCATGAATAATCCAACCGAAAAACACATGACTGCTGTGATCAGAATATTGAGGTACCTCAAGATGACACCAGGAAAGGGTCTCTTCTTTCAAAGAACAACAAAGAAAGAAATTGAGATTTTTTCAGATGCAGATTGGGCAGGTTCAGTGACTGATCGGAGATCAACTTCAGGCTATTGTTCATTTGTTTGGGGGAACTTGGTTACATGGCGAAGCAAGAAACAGTCAGTGGTAGCTCGTAGCAGTGCTGAGGCAGAATTTCGTGCTATGGCACAAGGTATCTGCGAGGGAATCTGGTTGAACAGGCTGTTAGAAGAATTACAGGTTCCATTGAAGCATCCCATGATGTTATACTGCGACAATCAAGCTGCCATCAGTATCGCTAAGAATCCGGTTCATCATGATCGAACTAAACACGTGGAGATAGATCGACACTTTATCAAGGAAAAGATTGAAGAAGGAGTTTTCAAAGTCAGCTACACTCCGACAAACTGTCAAACGGCTGACATTCTCACAAAAGCTCTTGCTCGAGTTAACTTCGAAGATCTGACAGGAAAACTTGGAATGATCAACATCTACAACGCGGCTTGAGGGGGAGTGTTGGAAATCAAGCCCACGTCGCCTTCCATCCTGTGCGTTCCTCCCCATATTTAGCATCCTCTGTTTACTTCCCTAAATTAGTGAAATATATTGCCTTTATTATAATTGATTTAGGAGTAATTCTAGCAAGGTAGTTTATTCACTTTCCATGTAAGAGTTTATTCTCTTTCCATGTAATAGTTTATTCACTTTCCATGTAAGAGTTTATTCTCTTTCCATGTAAGGGAAATTCCGTCCGGTGATAGTATACCAGTCCGGAATTGTCTCATATCTGTAGGCTATTTATTTATGTTTTCTTTCATTGTAATGAGAGTATCATAGAATGAATTGAGTCTATGTTCCTCCATAGTTAGTCTTCAAATTCTTCAGATTCCCTTCCTCCACCATGTATACGCCCATGACCTTGTTTTCGCCGTCGTACTCTACCCATACGCTGTAATTCTTCGGATCCAAAGGGGCGATCTGGATGCCCAAGTCGGACAAGGACACGGTTCTATTAGATCGGATGCTGTTGATGTCCAGGCCAATATGGTTGTCATCGGAATCAAAATCCTGTTTGAAGGTGTCCAGCTCCACGGCGATCAAGTGGTTGTTGGGGTTGCCGTCGGTGGTGGAGTTGGTCAACCCAAGGTACTCACCGTCGCTGCCAGGTGGG
Source organism: Vitis riparia (assembly GCF_004353265.1). NCBI lineage: Eukaryota > Viridiplantae > Streptophyta > Magnoliopsida > Vitales > Vitaceae > Vitis > Vitis riparia. The sequence goes on along the minus strand of NC_048434.1, from coordinate 24,615,561 downwards.
AGGTTCAGGTCCGGCGCTATGATGAAGGCGAAACCTTCGCCCGGGGCTGAATCATTATTCAACCGAAAGATGTTGATGAGGAAGGAAGAGTTGAAGGAAGCCACCCTTCCATTGCCATCTCCCTCCCAAAGCTTGAATGGTCGATTGAACAATACTCGGCCTGACTTGTGCGCTAGGCTGAAGTTACCGGCCGAATCGGGAGTCACCTGCAGGGCTCCGTTGCTGATCATAGCCGGTTGTACAACTGCCAAGGTATCATAATGGGAGTTGTCGAAGGGCCCCAACTCAAAGCCGGAAGTTTTCAGCTTCTGAGCTCCGGCGATCGAGCGACTTAACAAGATGATGGCAAAGGCTATCCAAGCCGGCATACCCATTTGGAACTGGAATAGCCAATAATACCATGTGTATTTTCTGCAGCAGACTGCAGCCATGGTGACCAGCAGTTCCCTTTATTTTTGTTCTTCCTTTTGCTTTTTGTGTGGTTGACCTAGAGGGTGAGTGGATAATGGACCATGTGGAGCGCTTTTCCTTTCCAATATCTCCCTTTTTCTCCTAAAAAAGGGAAATAAATTCCAAGTTAACGAATTAGCAGAGGAAAATCAGAATGAGATGAATTACAAATAAAACAAGATGCATCAAGATATAAAATAGTGCGTACAATTATACAACTCGTAACACTACCTAATTAATGACAACCTTTTTATAAAATAAAATAAAAAAATTGGAATTCATCTTATGACACTTATTATCACATACAAGGCGAAACTCATCCATATGTAATATTTTGAGAAAGACACTAATGGGTGGGAATTTTTGTTAATTTGGTAAATAACATCATCTTACTGAGGGCTGAAATTCAAAGGTTTGGTTTAGTTGGTAGGTAGGCGACATGTGAATTTATTTATTTATTGCATTTTTGTGATAAGCGGTTGGTTGCACTTACACATGATTTGTTCCTTTGGCCGTGATTAGCGGGACTTCTCCAGCATCAAATTTACTTTATCCCACATGGATGCTCTAAAGTTTTACATACAATATGTCAACATTAATCTGTTCCGACCCCATGACATCATACTTAATTAATTAGTCTGGCAACCCAAATAAATTATAAATTATGTTGGCCAAACTCAAACGAGAGCCCTACTTCCAATGTGATTTTTAAAAATAAATAAATATTATAAGCAACGTATCTTTTGGTACAAATATATATATATATATATAACTTTTATTATTTGAGGGATATATAAAAATAATAATAAAAGATAAAAGATAATATAATCGTGATTTAAAAAATATATATATTTACTACTAAAAACGAGTTGAAGTTACTTTATAGATTATTAAGGTTACTTTCGATAAAAAAAAAAAAGATATATAAAACACTTGCTATTTTCATGCATTAGATAGATATAAACAACAAAAATAATGATGATAAGAGATGGGAAATTTTTATAAATAATTTAAGCTAATTTGTTTTTGAAAATATATTTTATGGATTATAGTTTTTTAGAAATAGCACAAAATGTGGGCCTGGTGACCAGTGGTATTAAAAAATCATAAGTGGTGGCAAACCCAGTGGGGATTCTGCGCTCTGCTTTTGATTAACATGATAAGATATGAATGTGATTTATTTTATTGGTGTAAAGACAAAATGACCATCTGTAAAACTGAAAAAAAGTCAAAAACCATTTGCGAGTGAAGCAGGGAGGGCACAGGCCCGATAGGGGGCATTTCCAGAGGCACATTGGCCCTAAGATTTAAATATTCATATTTTAAAAATAAATGAGAGAGAAGTAATTGCAATCCTAAAAAAATCCTCAAAATCCGGGAATTTCTCAATTATCGTATCTTATCACATAGTTGCCACGTCCAAAGAAAAAAAAGTGGTCCTTTGGTATCGAAAATATATGCTTTTGGAAACTTAAATATATGAAATATGAGATCCATCTATTAATGGGCAAAATAATATTGGAAATGTGCACTATCTCTTGTTTGCTTTTCCTCTTCTCCAATTGCCCCCAAATTTCTCCATGTCATCAACAAGTCCTCTTTATATCAACAGAACAATCTGAAACTTGAACTAATTCTCAAAGTTTGAACACAAAGAAACTTAACTCAAAAACCAAAAGTAGGGAAACTCGTCTATGCTACTAAACAAGGTGGTGTTAAAATGCGTCTTTCTTCGTGCCTTCACCTAAGACAACTTTGTTGGGTGCTTGCCCTGTGCCCTGGAAGCTGCGGGCTCTCGTTTGGGAGCCATAAAAGACGAAGATAAAGCAACGAGGAGAGAATGAAATGATAGAAGCTCACACCTAAAGCCTTGACAAACAAAAATGGAGAGGGATCGGCGGCGAAGTTGCTTGTGACGCATGGAACGAGGAGAAAACGACCCACATCCGAAACCCTAGTCTTGGAAACTCTCAAATCTCTCCCAAAATCAATTCAATCGGTTTGAAACGCACCAAAATTTGTCTTAGAACCCAAACCAATAAAACCCATTAAATAATAGAGGAGACGTTGTAAAAACAAAAGTGTATGAATGACATTATAAATTCCCAACCCGACAAACCAGTCGACTGGTAGCCAACCAATCGACTGACCATCTGGTCAACTGGTCGACTTCTTGGTCAATCGGTCAATCGCCTAGTCAACCGAGGCTCTGAACAATTAGTTCCCAAGTTTAATTAAGGTAGTACCTAAGCTCCTTTAAGGTAATACCTAAGATAGATTAAGGTGGTATTTAAAGACTATTAAGGTAGTACCTAAGATATAGTTCCTAAAATAAGAAAGGTGAACCAAATGATCACACTAAATAATCACATAATGACATGCTCTAAGGGTCACAAATGAAGTAAGTAATGTCCACAATTGAAGTTCCGAGGCTTGGGATAGGTAGTTCCCAAGTTTAACTAAGGTAGTACCTAAACTTCGTTAAGTTAGTGCCTAAAGTTGATTAAGGTGGTACCTAAAGACTTAAAGTACAATTCCCCAAAAAAAAAAGATGAACCAATAGACCACACTAAATAATCATGTAATGACATGCTTTAAGGGTCACAAATGATGTAAGTAATGTCCACAATTGAAGTTCTGAGGCTTTGGATAGGTAGTTCCCAAGTTTAACTAAGGTTGTACCTAAGCTCCATTAAGGTAGTACTTAAGGTAGATTAAGGTGGTACCTAAGGGCTATTAAGGTAGTACTTATGGTATATTTCTCAAAATAAGAAAGGTGAACTAATTGACCACACTAAATAATCACACAATAACATGCTCTAAGGTCACAACTGAAGTAGGTAATGTCTATAATTGAAGTTCTGAGACTTCGAACAAGTAGTTCCCAAGTTTAACTAAGGTAGTACCTAAGCTCCGTTAAGATAGTATCTAAGGTAGATTAAGGTGGTACCTAAGGACTATTAAGGTAGTACCTAAGGTACAGTACCTAAACATGTCATTATGTGATTATTTAGTGTGGTCAATTGGTTCACTTTTCTTATTTTGGGGACTATACATTAGGTACTACCTTAATAACCCTTATGTGCACCTTAATTTACCTTAACGGAGCTTAGGTACTACCTTAGTTAAACTTGGGAACTACCTGTCTGAAGCATCAAAACTTCAATTGTGGACATTACTTACTCCACTCGTAACCATTAAAACATTTCATTATGTGATTATTTAGTGTGGTCAATTGATTCACCTTTCTTATTTTGAGAACTATACCTTAGGTACTACCTTAATAGCCTTTAGGTATCACCTTAATCTACCTTAGGGACTATCTTAACGGAACTTAGGTACCACCTTAGTTAAACTTGGGAACTACCTGCCTAAAGCATCGATTGACCAAGCGGTTGATCGATTGACCAAGAGATTAATCGGTTGACCAAGAGGTCGACCAATTGACCAGGCGGTCGACTGATTGGTCAATTTGGGAATTTATAAGGTCATTCCTACGCTTTTGTTTCTACAACGTCTTCTTTATTCTTTAATGGGTTTTATCGGTTTTGGGTTTTAAGACAGATTTTGGTGTGTTTTGAACCGATTGAATTGATTTTGGGAGAAATTTGAGGGCTTCCATGGCTAGGGTTTTGGATTTGGGTCGTTTTCTTCTCATTTCGTGCGTCACAGGAAGCTTCGTCACCGATCCCTCTCCATTTTTGTTCGTCAAGGCTTCAGGTGTGAGCTTCTACCATTTCCTTCTCTCCTTGTTGCTTTATCTCTGTCTTTTATGGCTCCCAAACGAGAGCCCGCAGCTTCTAAGGCATAGGGCAAGCACCCAACAAAGCTGTCTTAGGCGGAAGCACGACGAAAGGCACGTTTTGACACTGCCCTGTTTAGTAGCGCAAACGAGTTTCCCTACTTTTGGTTTTCGGGTCAAGTTTCTTTGTGTTCAACCTTTGAGAATTAGTTCAAGTTTCAGATTGTTCTACTAATATGGAAAGGACTTGTTGATGACATGGAGAAATCAATCTAGGAAGGGGAAAAGCAAATAGGACATAGTGCACGTTTCCAATATTATTTTGTCCATTAATAGTTGGATATCATATTTCATATATTTGAGTTTCCAAAAGCATATATTTTCGATATCAGAGGGCCAAAACACAAGTTTCCCAAAAAAAGCTAGTACCATGTGGAATTTATTTATTTAAGCTTGAGAAAGAATTTTAAAATATTATTTTTTATAGATAAACTTTTATCTTATTGGAACTTAAACAAAAACTGGCGACAAAACCTCTTCATCTTTTTACCACTTGAATGGAGCCTTAAGAATAAAATTTAAAATATAATTATTTATTGCACAAACAATAAATAAAAATAAATAAAATTGATACATAAAATTCTCAATTGAATGATTCAAGTATACAATAGAATTTGGATTGAGCCATTCAATTATATAATAAGAATTCAACTATTGAATAAAAGAATAAATATATGATATCAATATTAAAAATATAGAATAATCAAGGATAAAATTTTAAAATATTATTATTATTTATTGTACAAACAATAATAAAGAAAATTTTGGTACATAGAATTTTGAATTGAGCCATTCAATTGTAGGATAAGAATCAAATTATTGAATAAGAGAATAAATATAAGATTTGGACCATCAAATAAAATAAAAATATCAATACATAAAAGTATGAAACAAAAGAGAAATTAGGATATAAAGGAATTGGATCAAAGTATAACAAGTCCACACAATGGTATAAAAAAGGGACCATTAGGTATTGAATCCAAACGCGATATCTATTTGACACCTACTGAAAAGCATTATTAATAAAGTGATTTTATATGTGCAATTGGTTCCTATTATTTTATATCGGAATCTTATTGATTTGTATTTCATTACTTCACACTTTAATCTCGTTATTTTATATTTGGTTGGATTTTCTTCGCAGGTGCATCCTATTTATTTAAATTTTAGAATAATATATTCATCTCGTTATTTAAGAGCCAAAATTTGATGGGTACATCACATTTTTCCGTGGCACCCGCAGCAAGACCCAAACTATATTTTAATGGTAGATGAATAGATTTAAAAGGTGAAAGTGAAAGGCGGTGGGCTTGAAATGGGTGCTAAAAAGGCATGGGTCTGCCAGCCGTCTTGAGGTGGGCAGAAGAAGGCGATCGGTAGATGAATGGCGAATGCGGAGTCCACGGCGTTGAAGATTGGTTCCAATGTGGAATGTGGAATGGAGTGATTGAGTTGGAAGTCGGGCTGAGCCTGAGGGGGGACTAGCCTATTACCCACGAATGACTCATGAATGAAAGGGCATTATTGTGGGCAAATAAGGTTAAAGACGTGCGTAGTGGAAAAGAGAAAAGGGGTTCGGTTCCTGGAGCCTCTGGAGCCCGGAGGCATTGCAGACGGCCGTCCTGATTCTGAGGCGGGGTTGGTTGCATCGAGGTCCAACCCACTTTCCTGTCAATTTCAATTTTCATCCACCCCTTCCCCTCTCTCAACTCTCATCTCGTTTTTATTGATTTGCCCTATTTTCCGCGGCTTCTCATTTGGGCAAAGCACGTTCGAGCCTGAGCAAATTCTCCAAGGTGCCTCTACATTACCTGAAAACCATCTGTCATGTGTGCTTCCCATGTTTCGTTTCGTTTCGTTTCGTTTCGTTTCGTTTCATTTCATGATTCTGGACTGATAATTTTCTTTTTCCTGGTAGCGGTTTTTTTTAGGGTTTCTTATAAAACCTAAAATTTATTTTTTGTGTCAACTTTTTCATTACCCTGCTTGTTCCGCACGAATTTTGATGAACTGAATTTATTTGTCTTTTTTCTATTTGGGTGGAATAGGGAATGGGTTTCGTTGTTCTAAAATTATGCTTTTTCGTGATGCTTAATTTATTGATGTCATGCAACACAACTGGCTTTGGAGGCTGGTTTTTTATGGTCAAATTGAGGATGGTTTGTTAGAACAAAGTTCAAACAGAAATTGAAATTCTTTTGGCTAGAGGAAGGGGGTGAGAATTCCGGATTTTCTATCACATAGCCAATGCAAGATTTAAGTCTCTAATCATGAGTCATGACACAACCATGCCTTCTAATTCTTTTCTGAAGTAGGCAAAGCTGTTCTATCCATGGAAGATTGGTGATAAGTTTCTGGGTCCTAATCCTACATTTTCATTTTGTAATATTACAATCCTTTGGGGTGATCAAGGATGATTTTCATGGCTTATATATATATATATATATATATATATATATATATATATATATATATATATATATATATATATATATATATATATATTGTATTTTTTCTTCTAGCTGTTTATTGATTCATTTTGTTTTGTATTTTAGACTGGTGTTAAAATGTTTTTACTTGTTATTTACATGCCATGGAGCATATAAATGGGTAATAAATAGTACAAACTGGACTCTCATCTTTGGTCGTCTATGATACTCCCAATTTTGCTTTTCTTTGCTTCAGTCCAATGGCTAGTGATGTATCATAGGGTGTGTGTGTGTTTTGGGACATTATTTTTCCTTTTATCCACCATGTTGGTGGCTTCTAGCTACTTTGATGTAAGATGTACTGAAATCCAACTTCCTATATCGGCAGATTACGAGCATCGGTTGGGCCTTATATGTAGAGCTGCCTCTACACCCATTAGCTTAAACTTTTGGGAGTGTATGTGGTCCCGCATCATTTGGTATTAGAGTGAGGTTTGGCCTAGATTGCTTCGTGCTTGCTGACATGGGCATCAACAATTGAGTGGGGATGTCTGGCATAGCCCAGGCGGAAGTCCAATGTTGCGTATCAGCTGATTACTGATGTTGGTTGTGCCTTATATGTGGGGCTACCTTTTGGAAGTGTATGTGGTGCTGCATCATACTTAGACCTTGGGCCTGAAATCATCTAACTCATAGATCATGTTTGATGCACGGTGGAGGTTCTGCAGAATAGCAGCTTCAAAGTGCATGGTTGAGTCCATCTGCTCATGGATTCTGATGACCTTCAGAATCCAACATTTAGGGCTTTAACACTTAACACACTTATTAGGGAAAATCTGGGCTTTGTAAACAAAGTTCTTTACTTGATGAATTCATCCATATTTAGATCACCTGTGATGTACATTATTGAGCATTCAAAATATGCTTCCTATTAATTCAAAGCATGTTTTTCCTGGAAGCTTTATATTCTAAGTACTGAAGGAACTCATTCTGATAGGTCACTATCCAGTTTCTGTTTAATGAGATGGTATCACTTTACTTTCAGCATAAAGATCCTGATTATTGTGAGGTGTTTCATTTATCTGGAAAAGGGAGTCCAGAGTGAGGTGGTGGTTTGGGGTTGTTTGTTGAATCCAGTATGGGGATGTAAGGAAGTGCTTGTCAAGGTACCACAAAAAAGAATATACTAATTTCATCTTTGTTCTTGATAGACAAAAAGAAAAAAAGGGATTATTTTCGCTTCTTTACCATAATTTCTTGGATTTGGTTAAGAGACATTTCTCATTATATATGTGGGTTTCTTAATTGTAGGAAGCCAGCTGGAGGTAAAGAGTGAAGAGTTTAAGGGGAGAGTGAAAAGCAAGGGGTGGTTGGAGATAATTAACATAGGATCAAAGTTTGAATTTTAGGAGAGTGAATTTTTTCCTTGTTTCTTTTGGCAGAAAATTGAGCATTTTTATGGTGCTCCAAAATAGTAAATGTCGCATCAATTGTTCAAAAATGACAGGGAAGCCTCTAAAGATGAATTATATAACAAAGATACAATAGGGCCAAGTACAATCTCAATGGAGAACTGTTTTGCTGATCTACCTTAGCACTTAATCAATTATCATGCCATTCATACCCACCTAAATTAGAATTTTATCGTGGTAAAAAGGGTTTAAGAATCTGATGGCTATTGGTTTTGATCTGGGTGAGACTTGGGGTGTTTCCCCCAGAGATACAATGATGATCATAACAGAATTGGATCCTAGATTGGAAGGGCTAGTTTTCCACTATGCCATGCATCAAATGTGTGTTTGCATGAACACATTACTTGCATTTGTGTTTCTATATATCTCTGTGATTGTGAAGCATTTTCTGGGTTTCCATCCAAAAACCTTTCTCATAAATTAGATGATTTAAAAACTTCAGAATAAGTCTCACCAATATTCTCTTGAGCTGTACGATTAACTCTTCAATTTCTAGATCCTACCTACATCTGTCTTATATTCACACCTCCATGGCAAATCTTTCTCATTACCTAAAATCCGAGGTGCTTTTGACTTCTTTTGTGCTCATATGCTTTTTCACATTCTTTGTATAGTGCAATAGTCAACTGGTGAGGCCTGTGAGGGATGCAAGATCCAAGGATGCCGCTGCCTGAGGGAGTTTCAAATCTTAAGCCACGAAAAAAGAAATCCTTGACCCAAAAGGCTGCACAGTTTCAATTACAAGGTAAAAATGTCAAAGAGGCTCCAGAGTTTCCACTTTCCCTGCCTCTAAAAACAGGGCAGAAGGTCCCCAAAAGAAGTGCAAAGAATGAAATTGCTCCAATGTTGCAACAACCAGAGAGATCAACCTCAGATTCACTGCCAGACAATACATCTGGAAATGAGTACCGGGCACTGAGACGGAAGTATTTGCTGCTTGAGGAAGAGAGCTTTGCATTGGGAAGAGAATTGAGAGAGGCTGAAGATGAGGTTAAGATCCTGGAAAATGAAAAGCTTGCACTACTGGACCAGCTTGTTGTGTTAGAAGGTCTCATTGATCCTTCAGAGTTTCAGCCAGTGGGGATGCAGTCACCATAAGTCCTGATGTCTTGAGCTCATCACCTGACTGAAGCACACTTCTTTATTGATATGCAGGCGTGGAGTTGCATAATTTGATTAAAAAAGAACATCAAGGTTTCATCCCTCTCAACCTTTGCTTCTTTGAAATGATGACTTATTAATTTGCTCTAAGATGGCTTTCTTTTAGTGTCAGAATACTGGAACACTTTGAAATCATTATATTTGAATAGATGGATGAGCTAGTTAGTGTCTGGGTTCAGTTCCCATATGATGATTCTATTTGAATTTGATGTTCAGGGTTCCTTAGTGTAGAATAATGTTCTGATATACTAAGGTTATTTTCGATTTCCAGAAAGTATTAAGAGAATTATTTTTTTTTTCAAGGAAAATGATTTTCTTATGTTTGATTATATTATAAAAAAATACAAAATAAAATCAAATATAATTAAAATTAATAAGAAATTTATATATTTTAAAATTATTTAATCTTTATATAAAATGTTATATAAGTGAAACAAGTTTGAAATAATATATAAAAATAATTTATGAATTTTAATTTTTAATTTTTTTTTTTTCACTTTTTCTTTCTTCTTTTCTCTCAATTTTTTTTTTCTCCTCATATTTTCTACAAACCTTCTGCGAACCAAACATAGTCTAAGCAAATAAGAATATTCTAAGACGGCTAACAGTGGAAGAATGGGAACAATTGAGTATCTCAATTCTATTTGTTTATGGTTGAAAACTGTATATGCCGCGTGCCTACATGCCAATTATAACATTGTATATCATGACTCCTAAGCTTCATTCGTTCTTTGACAATGGCATGAAGTTGCCAGCAACATCACCAATACTCATTTGCTCTTAGTTGATATTTTCCATATTCCATATATCTGAGAGATGCTGAATTCTCACCTAGATTTGATCTGATGGAAAAGACACACCAATTGTGATGGATCTAATTTTTCCTTGAAAGGGCATTTTCCCAGCATCGTTTCCGTGATTCACTTGCTCCAGATTCAAAATTCACAAAGCAAATGCAGAAGGCTCGACAAAATGTGAAAAATGTAAGCAAAAATCCAGGGAAATTACCACACATAGTTGTCGAGAATCAGTGATGTACGTCAGATTTACTTAAATTCTCAAGGGAGTAGGAGTAAAAGCATTGCTGTGGGCACAACACAGAGACAAGAAAGGAAAGGAAACACTTGTTGGACTGATGTATCTCCAATTTCTGAAGCTTGTTTCACTTTGGTCTATGATCTAAATTCTGCACTAGAATTAAAATTTTCTGTATGCTGCTGTAATATATGTAAACAACATTCCTCAGTTCCGAGCCTGTTATCTCATTAACCCTAAACTGGTAGGTGCAACGCGGACAACCAGTGGGCTGGTTACTCGTGCATATCTGTTCCTCCATGACAAGAACCCAAACACATAGCTGTGTGATGGGGCAGCCACCTTGAGATGCACAGTGAAATTGATCTTCTGGCCATAGTGGCTGAAGATTAACCGGTGTGGTACAACAGTTACATTAATTCCAGTAGGAGCGGACACTACTGCTTTATAAATACTTCTTGGTTTCCCAACATTTGTCACTGTTCGACTAACTGAGGAGTTGTCTTTAAGATTGGGCACTGTGATTGATGGGTAGTTCAGTGCAGATGCAGTTGCAAAAGTTTGATCGCATGTGCTGTTGTCCCTTGTGATCAAATGCAGCAACTTCTCAGAGTAGCCGATTGAACAGAGGAACGCTTTGTAATCTGTTGGCTCTGTATCATAGATGAGGCCAGGATCAAGGACTCTTGTGGGGTTCACGAAGCCTGATCCATAATCAAATGCATTCCCCTTTCTTCCTTCAGGATCAACAGTGATGGACCTGCGGTTCTTATCCAAAATAGTTGCTGCATTTTCCTTTTGTAATGTCAGTTTTTTTTCTGTGGTTGGGGTCATAATTTTTGTTCAAAAACTATAAAGAACAACGTGAGTTTTGGAACTTGGAAATTTTACCCGTTGTCATGATCGCAGATTTAATTGCAGATGGAGACCATGATGGATGCACAGCTTTGACCAAGGCCACAATTCCTGTTACATGCGGACAAGCCATAGAAGTTCCAGAGAGAATGTTGAAATGCATTTTCTCAATTGCTGGAGACCAGGCTGCAAGGATATTCAATCCAGGAGCTGAGACATCAGGCTACAAAGTAGAATAATCAGAAATAAAGCATGAGTAAAATTAAGAACAAGTAATTAAAGGAGCAGCTCACATAAAATTTGATGATCTTTAGTAGGAATATACCTTCAAAATTTCTGGGTTTAAGGCATTGGGACCTTTTGAAGAAAATGCTGCAACTCGAGGAGCAGGATGAGATCCCAATACAGTCTTTGCTGGGAAAATCCTAGAAATTGGTTTTCTGTTCATGTAAATGGAATAGCCTTAAATGAGAAATACAAAATAATTCAATTATCTCACACTGAATCTTCATCATCGGAGAGTAGAAAATAACCGTGTATGATTAATATAGGATAGAATCCTGCCCCCTGTGCCCCTTCCAACAATAGCTGCAGGGATCACAAAAGGAATGGCAACATCCTTATCTGCTTCATCTATAAGAATCATCCCAACTCCACCAGCTTCTCTGACTACTGCACTCTTTGCCAGCTTTGAATCTGTTGAACTCTCGGCATGTTGGCATACCAAAATCTTCCCTCTAGCCTTGGTATTATTCAAGGAACTCTCCAAACAGTAGCTAGAGGGACAAGTAAACAAGAAAACATAACTTGAGATTTTTCATTTACGTGTTAATATCTAAGACTATACCTATTGTCAGGTACCTTCTGCTTCACCTGGATTGATAGGGAGTGAAGTATCCTGCATAGGCTTCGGAAGCAGAGATGATGCTTGTGGAGGCATTCATTTCAAACAGACTCAGACTTTCACCCTATTCAATAACCAAGAAGTGTTGTTTTAAGAGCCTAAGATTAATGTCTAAATCTACAGACATTACTAGGGAAATAGCATTACCGTGAAATTAGCACCATCTCCTAATACGATATCAGATGTAAAATCCCTATCTGTTGAACTAGCGGCAACAGTGATCATCCATGGAGCAAGGTTTGTTGCAGAACCTTGACTTCCTTCATTTCCAACTGAAGCAACTACCACTACCCCATGGCTAGCAGCATGGAATGATCCCAAGGAGATGGCATCATTAAAATAATCTCCCTGAGGTGCTTCAGGACCTAGGGACAGAGACAAGATATGAACGCCATCTCTAATTGCATCATCAAAGGCAGCTAGTAAGTCCACATCGTAGCAACCTGAGGCCCAACAAGTCTTGTACACTGCAATCCTTGCCATCGGAGCACCTCCCCTAGCACCTCCGGCTGCCAAGCCCTTATAATTCATGTTTGTCACATGCCGGCCTGCAGCTGTTGAGGCTGTGTGGCTGCCATGACCAGAACTGTCCCTAGGGGATTTGAATGACACAGACGTTATCAGATCTTCTTCAGCTTCATAGCCACTCAAATAATATCTGGCTCCAATCACTTTCCTATACCATAATTTTTTTTAAAAGAGTGAGGATCCCTCTGTCAATAAATTTCCATCAAATGATCTTATCAAATAAGGTATTACTATTATAAAACCTGTTGCAAGATGATGCATTAAATGCTTCTCCTGATTGGCATTGTCCATTCCATCCAGCTGGTACTGAAGGCATGTTGTCATCACTGAAACTTGGGGATTCAGGCCATATACCTGCTTCCGATGATGATACAAATTAGAGACATACTAATAACTTTGTCACAAAAAGAGTAGGGCAACCTTAATACACAGGCCTTAGAGATACCGAAAGTGCATGAGTAAAATATAAAAAATGAAAAATGAAAACGAGCAAGGCATGCCCCTAGCAGCCTGCCTCTTCCCGCACAATCAATGAACAGAAAAAAAATTCCACCCCGGAAGCTTAAGCAAAAAGACTTCCAAAGCCTGATGAGGGAGTCCAATGCTCTCCATATGCAGAATTAAAACCATTTGAACTCCAACATAAAGGAAGCATTTATAAGCAATGATTTGTATATTTGTACTTGTTCAAGCTTTAGAGGGCAAGAAGTAGGAATTAACCCACAGCAGAGATGGGTGGTAATGATCAAGCAATCATGATAGTCAAAAAGCATTCAATCATGAAAGACACCGAAAGGAAATACTCATACACACAGTTTTCTGACAGAAGGCCAACCAGGGAGGAAAGTTTTTTTACTTCTCTCACGGGCCACTTGTAGTATTTAGTGACATCCCTGGTCTGTTCAGCTTGTTATAAATGATGAAGCTCAAAGCTTTACTTTCAAGCTACATTGCTTACTATGTTGAGGTTTAACGCCATGAATGTCCTGATTAGGCTTCTGAACATCAGAGGTAGATGCTTTGTAGTTTGTGGTGACAAATGCCTACATGAAACTTAGTGAAACGGCTTCAAACATAACTAATGGAAAATAATTTGATATGACGAAGAGTTAATAAGCTCTTAAATATGTCTTATGATTATACATGGTTCTGCTTTAGAAAATTGAATGCTACTCTATTTACATAACAAACTCAATAAGCTCATGAAGTTGCTCAAGCTGATAGACATACAAAAGTAAATAATCGTGTTCTTGACAACGCTTGACTATTTCACCCAAAGCCTTGTGTGGGGGAGAGAATCCTTCAGGCACCCAAGTAAGAAATGGTTGGGAAGTGAAGGTGCGAATATGAGTATCAAAGAAAGAAAGAAAGAAAGAAAGAAAAGTAGAGTTAAATACAATGATATGAGTAGATAATGAATTGAAAGAGCACTGACCCGTATCAATGAAACCAATGATAACATTTTCTTGATTCTTGGTGGAATACCCTGGAATTTCCATGGTTTCTTCGCCCACGAGACCCATGAAATCCCACGAATGAGTGGTGTGCAGCCTTCTTTTTAAATTGGGAAACACAGAGACCACGCCCGGCATATCTGTCATTTCCAGACCCACAAATTTCTCTAGCTCAACAATCAAAACTCGAGATGATAGGATACACGAGGAGGAAAATTAATTGAAGCACTAAAAGAGAAGGAAAAAACAGGGAGAAAAAAAGAAAAAGACTGACTAGCCATTTCCGAAGCTTGCTGCTCCGTCAACTTCGCTGCAAAGCCTTTGAAACCATGTCTATAACTATAAACGTGGGAGGCCTGGGCTCGCTCAGTACTGCAGAAGACAAGAATCAATAAGATCGATGAAGGAAACATTCTCAAACCAGAGACCTAAGAAAAAGAAGATGTTTAACAGCTGAATGAATCTGACCTTCCTTTATGAACTGCAGTAAGCATTTGGTGGTTTTGCCTGAGAATTTCATCCGGGTCATCGCTAGTTCTGCTACCCATATAAACTACATACACCTGCAAAAACCATTCAAGAATTCTCAACACACCCAAAGCAGAGACGTAGACAAGATATTCTACAATGCCCCAATTCACCTTGGCAGAAAGAGATATGGTGAGTTGTGCAACAAAAACACCAACAAATAGATGAAGAATTCTACTAGACCTATAGTGCAAGGAAGCCATTTCCATTCTTCGAGTGGAAGAGATGGAAGAAGAGAGGATGGGGTTGATGGGTTTGGGGAAAGAAATAAATATGAATAAGGAGGAAGAGAAAAGGGGGGAGATTGTTCACAGGTTTGCTGTGATGCGTGATATGTAAATGCAAGAGGAAGTTGAAGAGCGGAGAGATGCCGATATTGTACCATATTAACATTAATATACATACAAAGGACACGGGAGGGAGGAAAGCAACGCCCTGGAAACGTGAGAAGTGGAGGGTGTCGTGACTGAGTGGGGTGCAGGTGGGGGTTACTTGGCTTTTGGAGCATCCAACCGGAAGGGAGGCTTTTGGTTGCACTGATCCCGTAATCCAGATTATTACAAGCAAAACTAAATAATAATGTTTGGCTAACAAGAACACCCACCCCAGCTTCTTCTCATCACACACACACAAACACACTTTTACTGGTGGCAATGTAGAAAATAGTTAGTGGGAGTTATGGGTCAGTTTGAATAATAAAATTCAATTTACTATACAGTCTTTCTTCAGATAACTATGGAGCCGTTACAAGAAGTGGGGATGGGATTGAGTAGTAGTAGTGGCCCTAGTGGGCGTAATCTGTATGACTGTATGCTCAGGCTCAGGCTCAGCTGGTACAAAAGGGGAATGCTCCTTTTTATGATTTTAATTTATACCATAGAATATATTTTTCAACCTCTTCAATCATTATTATTTATAGCTCCCTTTTTCAACCAATGTTTCTTTCTTTCTTTCTTTTTGAGTTTGCGATCCTTAACCTCTTCAAAAATCAAGCCTTGCTATTATTATTTCGGTATATTTTTGCAAGGGAGTTGGAAAGTTAACGGCTCCCCTTGGACTCTGAGGGGGTGTTTGGCCTACATTGTGTTTTCGTTCGAGAGTTTGATAACCCAACTGAGTTTTTTGTTATTATTACATGCTTTATTGAACACTACATTTTCTATATAAATTTAGATGTCAAATTTTCATAATTTTTAAAATACTATTTATAACTAATTAAAAATAATAAGGAACAACTTTAGACAATGCTTTCAAATGATATACCTATTACTTCTATTTTATTTAATGCAATTATGTAAAGACTAATTTAACCAAGACTTCGGACTGAACCCGCTGCTTAAGAAGACAGGTCTTGACTGGATTGCCTAACATTCATAAAATAGTTTTGTTAATATAATGATATCAA
Source organism: Vitis riparia (assembly GCF_004353265.1). Classification (NCBI taxonomy): domain Eukaryota; kingdom Viridiplantae; phylum Streptophyta; class Magnoliopsida; order Vitales; family Vitaceae; genus Vitis; species Vitis riparia. The sequence goes on along the minus strand of NC_048434.1, from coordinate 24,599,538 downwards.
TTTTATTTTTTTGGTTCCTCATGTTACCGGTGTGTAGGCATGAGTTAAAGGGAGAAGAGCACAGTAAACTCATGCGCCCACAATCATTACTGAACTTCTCTCATCATCAACGCCATCTGATTTTATAATCATCACAATCCCAATTGTTGAAATCTTTGAGTGAAGTATACTAATTAATGCAACAACTCCACTTAAAAAAGGATATACTTTTTTAAAAATAAATAAATAAATAATTATCATTGCAACCATTATTATTTTTGAGATAAATGGTGAGGACTGAGGAGGTGGTGCCCACATGCATGATTTATTCCATTTGCTCTGGTTCTGGGAAATTGGATCATATCTTGCGTGGGATGCATTGATACTAATGACGCTCTCCCACTTATCATCCTTGCTTCTAATACTCATTTTTAAATCGGATAATTAATCCATTAAATCTTTTATTATATTCAATATTACTTGGATGAGACAACTCCGAAATTAAAGAACCAACGTTACACCACCGTTGGAATAATGAGCCGATTAGCAAAGGCAAAAAGGCAAGTGAAATGGGGCGGACACTTTGTGGGAAAAATGATTGCCTGTATAGAATATTACAATATTAGAATATGTAGGTTGACAAGGACATTCTTTTCGGTGGGCGAGGCTTTAACGCCAGTGGCGAGTCTGGCGACTGGCGGTGATACGCATGATAAATGATCTCCTTATTTCCTCAAGGTAAATATATTTTTAATTTTTCTTCTTTGCTTTTCATTATAGAGTGGTGATTATGGCGGTTACAATCATCACTTACCCTCAACTTTTTCCCCACCCAAGCTTGTACTGGATGAGACAAACATCATGCTTTTTTGACCTAATTTTTTTTTTACCACCAAAAATCCAGTGGGAATCTGTAGACCTACTGTAGCCCCCAAAATTTGATATTAATTTTTAACTTAAAAAATATTTTACAAATTCATCCAATGCATTAATTGTCATTTGATTTGGAGATCATTTAACTTATAAACAAACACAACATATTTTTTAAAAATTTAATTAAAAATAAACACATGTAAATAGATATTATTTTTTGTTTATGTATATGTTAGTCATCACTAATCATTTATGTAAATATTATCATTCATCATTAAAAAATTTCTATTGTTCGTTTTTTAGTGAAAAAATAAATTATGTATTCTAAAAAAACCAAGAACATGGGACCGTTTAATAATATGGATAAGCTAGCTTGTAAGGTAAATACAAATTTATTGTTTGTGGGTATTTAAGGGGATTTAATCTTTATTTTGGGCCTTTGGCTCCTGTTATAGTCTTACAGAGAAAGGATGGGTCATCAAACGTGAATAGGTCTTAATATTGGGCATTGTGGCATAATTTTTCTAATTTAAAGACCAAGACATTGATTTGATGCCATATACACTCATCCCTAAGCTTAATTGTCCCATTCGTGATTTGATGTCAAAATCGTTTCCAAAGCTTTACTCTCCACAGACCCTCTGTTACCATATCCGAAACACATCCATCCTAGGGTTTTTACTAATCCCGATGCATTCACACCCATTCCCAAGTTTAACCATCATCGATCTCGAGACTTATCGGAACCTAATCATTCGATTCATTCCACAACCCACATAGCCAGCCCAAGAACTTTGCGTGCCTAACGTGCTTTTCTTGCAACAACATACCTGAGATTATTAAGGATTTTTGTAGTTAGTAAAGTGACAGATGATGTGTTAAAGCAACCTCTTTATTGGGTGATGATACAGGTACGGTGATGGTCAATATTATTACCCTACATTGGCGGGTTGGTGTTGATCTTTGGCCATGGCGCTACTGTAAGTGAGTTTTCATCTAAATATTGTTGTTTAGGTTCAGCAGCCAGCTTGCAGAGCTTAGTTCGACTACTAATTTGGGTTGCACTGACTGCAGAGCTTGTTGGACATATCAAATTAAGCACACAAATCTGGTTGTCTCTTCTTTTGGGTTTTTTGTTCGTATGTCATTAACCATGAGTATAAGAAAAAGATGGTACTGATGATGATTTAGCTACTCTTGAACAAATTCCACCTTCTTGATTTCCTCTCGTGACCTGCACGTTAAGCAATATGGGCTCAGCCTTCACATTGGCAGCCACCATGCAATGCAACGACACATGTTCAACCATCCCCTCTATTCTCTTTCATATACATATGCAGCAGCAAGGTGAAGCAGCTGCCTGTCCAAAAAAAATGAAACCTTCATCACACCACCATCGGAGAACCCATCAATTTTTATTTCATGGTGTCCTTCCTCTCCCTGTCTCTCAACTCACCACATCGATGACACCTGGGAATTTGTGGTGAAGTTAGAATTGTACCCTATGCTATAGTTCCTAGAAAGTTGTGTGGGGCAAAACCGATCATGTTTAAATGATTTAGGGGTCTTAGAACTCAGCTTTGATTCCCTGCTCAGGAAATAATATATCAAGTGTAATTGCCTAGTCTTTCTGAATTGTTTGAAATGGCTCAAGTTGGACTGGAGATACCTGCCTAAAGAGGCCGGATATAACATATTAAATTGATGAGAAGCTACCAGCCTAGCTAGGAAAAATTTATGTCTTGAAGAGGTGGAGCAAAGTTAGTTCTTTGAAAAGAGAGAAAGGACAGGGTAAATTGAATCTAAAATAATTTGAAATTTGCGAGAAAGGAATCCAAGTTAATCCATGTTTCAAATACGATCAAACTCAGCAAAATGTTGTTTGTTTATTAAAAGAATGATTCTTAATCAGGGGCGTTTGAACCGGAGGCTCCTGATGGGCCGGACAAGCGGAATAATACAAGTCTTCAATTATCAAATCCCTTTGACATTAACGACCGTATACCTCGGTTTGTAGTCTTTCACGGTACCACCAAAGCAATTTTGCTTCCAAGCATCCCCATCCTATGGGGTCTGGGTGCCTCACATGGACACCCATGTCTTTTTATATATATATATCTCCACGCGGTCTGAGTGTGTCTCAGCTCCCAAAGCCACACTCCCTCAACTCCTGTGCCTCCAGTTAGTATCCATTTCTCTTCCATGGCTCCTCAAACACTCCAATCTCGTCATGAACACAAGCTTCCTGTAGTAGATGATGATACAGATCAAAGGACTGAGCGAGTTCAACGAGCTCAATGGCTCCGAGCTGCCATTCTGGGTGCAAATGATGGCTTGCTCTCTACTACTTCATTGATGCTTGGCATAGGTGCAATTCGACATGATAGATGGTCCATGGTCCTCTCTGGATTGGCTGGAGCTCTTGCTGGCGCCTGCAGCATGGCGGTCGGGGAGTTTGTTTCCGTTTCCATGCAGAGGGATATCGAAGAGGCAACTGTTAGCCAGTGTACTGCAAAGAGCAAGTTATGCAAGCAAGATGATAAAGTCATCAAGCTTGATGTTGTCGCCAGTCCTCCACCGACAGTTGTTGAAACCATGCCTGCTCAGATTAACACAGCCCTGTCACCTGCAGTAACCCCTTCGAAAGGAACACCATGTGCAAAACTAACCTCTGAGCCAGCGGAGAAGGTGTCACCAACCATGACACCTGGAAAGAAGTTGCCTTTTGGTTCGTCTCCTGGGAGGTATCCAATGACGAAAGTGATCATGGAAGATGCCAAGACAAACACAATGAAAGGAGAGGAGAATAACATCATTGGCAAGGAAACACTGCCAAGCCCATATAAGGCAGCGGCTGCATCAGCCTTGGCATTTTTGTGTGGGTCATTTGTTCCAATAGCATCCGCAATGTTTGCGGCTCACAACACAGTGAGGACTGTGGTGATTGTCGTGGTGGCCTCATTAGCTCTGGCTCTGTTTGGAGGAGTGGGAGCTCAGCTTGGTGGAGCACCAATCAGGGTATCGGCGGTGAGAGTTCTGGTTGGGGGTTGGATCGCCATGGCAATCACCTATGGGTTGCTCAAGCCTTTTGAGAAAGAAGAATAACATCCATCAGATTCATCTTAAACGCTACCATATACGTGTATTTATGAAACCAAGGAGTGGGTGTAGCCAATGAGTACTTAACAGGCGTGTCCCAAAAGAGACAAAAGTACCAAGTTGTATCCCTACATCGTTATCTTCACCTGCTTGAGATGTCTACTCTGAAGGAAATGCCAAAGTTTTAAATATAACAGACCAAAAAAGCAACTACTTGCATATAGAATAACTCTAGTTAATTTACGGGTTTATTACAATTCACTCCTCTTATCTATGCCTTATTGGCTTATTTTGATAGAATAATGTACTCTTTATATAATTTCTCCTTCTTAGTTGTTCCACTTTACTCGAGATATAGTTTCTCCAAATTTCCCCAAATCCCAAAATTTTCTCTTAATTCTCTTAAACATCAAACCGCAACTTTAGTCCTAAAATGGAAGTGTAACATGAAAACCTAACCTTTTATTTGGCCAAGTTTTATTTTCCCCAAAAAAATTTCAAATTTTCTAAAATATTAAAATGAAACCCTAATCTTAACTCTAACCTTTTTTCCCAATATATTTTCACCCATCAAAAAAATTGCAAGAGAAATAAATGTTGTTGAATTCCATGTGTTCTTTTTAATGTTAGTCCTGCATTAGTTTTCTTGGAATTCTAGGATTTCGACTTCAAGATCCACCACCAGCAACAAAGAGGAACAGTAAATGGGGGAGCGGGTTGGAATTTGGGGTTTTAATATAATAATGATCATTTTGCTTTTACTTAAAAAATAACACTTTTGCTTTCAGTCAAGCTATAAAAGTATGTGCACCTTTTGTCCAAAAAAAGGTAACATCATGAGTAAAAAAAAAAAATATATGCATTGTTTATAATTATATGGTATAAAAGGTATATTGTTTGATTTTGGATTCAAGGATGATGTGCAAAACAGATGGGGTAAAATGTAATAAACCCTTAATTTATTATCCTTTGACCCAACAAACCACTTTCAATATGGAGTAATTGAATTTAGGACTATGCACTCTGCTGCATTTGATGTGATCTGACTTCTAAGACATGGGGTGGTGGGGTTTCAATATAAGGAGGCAAAGGGCTTGAGAGTAGGGACTGAGGAGAGGCAGGACCAGGCTGGGAGGAGAAGAACCGGTGGATGAGCAGCAGTAGCAATAAATGTATATTTAGTCATGGGCAACAAGTGTTTAGTAGTTGGGGATAGGTCGGATGGAGGAGAGGAAGGAATAGAGGGTGAGCAGCAGTAGTGAAGAGGAAACAGTGGCGGTACTCAGGGGAAGACGAGAAGATTCCATAATCCATGCAATAGAGGCTCTAACTCTATGGTTAGGGGCCATCCAATTCATCTTTGCTTTGGTCCTCACGGCCTTTCTCTTCCTTTCAGTTCCCGTGGCCCTCACCTTGGTGCTCCTTCCTGTAGGGACCCCTCCCCCTGATGACACGTGGTGCGCATCGCTATCCGGAGCAACTCCATCCGGACTCCCCAAGAGGACACGTGGCGCGCTCCCCTATCCGGACTCCCTCAAGGAGAAGCACACGACACTCACGAACATCACACCCGGACGATAGCATATCTTATTCGGATATGTTGTCCGAATCATTAACTAAAGTGAGCAAGCCTTGCTACGTCATTCCGATAGCCTGCCACAGCCCACGTTCCGCCGCCTGCAGAGCGAAAAGACAGGAGCGATGACAAGTCACCTCCCACGATCTTTGACAGCCGTCCGTAGGGTGATGATGGCCTTGCCACCACCTAGAGGCATCATGACGAGCCAAAAAGTCTTCCCACCATTAAAGAGGGAGGCAGAGCTTCTGACACTATATAAAAGGGTCTTCACACAAGGAGGAAGGTAAGCTTGCTATCCCTGGAAAAGGCCGACAACTTAATCTCTTGAGCCATGGCTAACAAAACCATCGGAGGGTGTGTCCGGACATCCTGTCCGGACATCTTTTGTAGGAAAGAATGAACCAAAACTCAATCTGGGTTGAAAGCGTGCGTCCACTTGGCAGCTATGTGGATCATTGGGACGCAAGACATCAACATTGGCGCCGTCTGTGGGAATTCACTGATTCAGTCGCCGGCAAAGATGTCCACACCTTCCAGAAGCTGCTCGTCTGCTAGAGGAGAAGAAGATTATTCCGAATGGCTCCAAGCCATCGAGAGAAGACAGTTGGAAAGCGAGCGACAAATGCAGGCTCTCCTCCAGGAGACAGCGAGATTGAGAGAAGAAAACGTTGTGTTGCGCATCCATGCTTCATCGACGAGGCTTCCTCGTGGTCAGCGCTCAAGAGGCTAGGGAGCAAACTCAATGCCTGACCCAGAGTCAATATACCTTGGGACAACAGGAGCCATCCCTGAAACATGCAACGTTAGGCCACAAGAGCGACACACGCCCATGCACCAAGCTCCCCAAGAGGAAAGCTCAGACTCTACTCGTCTCTCAACAAAGAGACAACGCGACAAAAGACCCCAGTTGTCAGACGCGATGCACGCGAGGCTAGGCCCATAGGAGCCTGGGAGGCTAAGGCCGCCAGTAGCCACAACCTGGGGAGCGCACCCTGACCCTTTGGTCACCCCTATGGTGCAGAACGTTCCCCCGCACAAAGCGGTACAACAAGTTGGGAGAAACCTCCCAAACGAGCCACCCACTGGCTCCATCAGCAAAAGGCTGGACGACATGCTCTCCACGCCTTTTTGCTCTCATATTGTTCATTACGACCCCCCAAGGGGATTCCTTGTGCCTAAATTCTCCACGTATGATGGGTCCAGTGACCCCTTCGACCACATCATGCATTATCGACAACTCATGACTCTTGATATAGGAAACGATGCGCTGCTATGCAAAGTATTCCCTGCCAGCCTACAAGGGCAGGCCCTCTCATGGTTTCATTGCCTACCTCCCAACTCTGTTGATAATTTTAGGGACCTGTCGGAAGCTTTCGTGGGACAATACTTATGCTCCGCTCGGCATAAACAGAACATTAGCACTCTGCAAAACATAAAAAATAGAGGAGAACGAGTCTTTGAGGGAATTCGTGAAGCGGTTTGGTCAGGCCATGTTACAAGTAGAGGCTTACAGCATGGATGCTGTCCTGCAGATCTTCAAGCGAAGCATCTGTCCAGGCACCCCCTTCTTCGAATCGCTGGCTAAGAAGCCTCTTACGATGATGGACGACTTGTTTCGGCGCGCAAGCAAATACTCAATGCTCGAAGATGACGTGCGAGCAGCCACCCAACAAATCTTGGTTGCCGGACAGGCATCCAGAAGTGGTGCGGAAAGAAATGCCAAACTTCCGGACTGGCCAAGGCCGTCCGGTCGAAGGCAGGAAGAACAAAGCCGCCCGGAACTACCGCCCCTCACACCCCTTTCCATATCCTATGAGAAGCTTCTCCCTATGATTCAAGAAATATCCGACTTCAGGTGGCCTGGACTCCTCAGAGCGGACCCATCCAAAAGGGGTCATAGTAAAAAATGTGTCTACTATAAGGAGCATGGTCACACAACGGAGACGTGCAGAAGCCTCCATTATTTGGTCGAAAAGCTCATAAGGGCAGGACATTTGAAGCAATACCTTCGCTCAGATGCCAAAGGTAGAGATGCTTCCCGAAATCACAACTCTGGAACCCCCAAGGTTCCAACCGCCCCCAAAGCCATTATAAACTATATCAACGGAGACCTATTGGACAAGGAATACGACTCCAAACGGAAGAGACAGAGGCTGTTGCGGGCAGCATCGGTGCGTAAGCGCGTCAACTCCATACGGTCTGGGATAACTGGGAGGGGGGGGGGGGGGCCTCGCCCCATAGATGGGACAATTATTTTCCCACCAGTAGACCCCACACGGATATTGCAGCCGCACCGCGACGCCCTCATCCTGTCCTTGGAGATGGGAGACTTCGACGTGAGACGCATTCTAGTCGACCCAGGCAGCTCGACAGATCTTGTATAAGCATCGGTAATTAGCCACATGGGACGCAATCTAACGGGCCTCAAAAACCCTAGGCGAATCTTGTCCGGATTGAACGGAGCGACAACTACCTCATTGGGAGATATTGTACTGTCGGTCCAAGCTGGCCCAGTCACTCTCAATGTACAATTTTCGGTGGTACAAGATTTATCACCCTTCAATGTTATCTTGGGGCGTACACGGCTGCACTACATGAAAGCCATCCCCTCTATGTATCATAAAATGGTAAGCTTTCTTACCAAGGATGGGCAAATCGACCTATATGGTAACCAGTTAGCCGTTCGCCAATGCTATCAGATAGCACGAGAAATAGGGACCAGCCAGGATGATAAACCCCTCCCTGAGTCCACCCGCGCACTTAACCAATAGCAATTACTGAGTCCGGCGGACAAAGATCCCCCGGCAATGGATCCCTTACAGACGATCCAAATTTCGGAAGAAGGTACTCACCTTACATATATCAGTTCCCTCTTGATGCCGGAAGAGACTTGGAGCATCCAAAACGCCCTCCGACAAAGCCATGACGTTTTTGCATGGGCTCATTCTGATATGAAAGGAATTCACCCCTCCATCGTCTCTCATAGGCTTAACGTCTTGCCAACAGCAAGACCCGTCCGACAGAGGGTTAGACGTTTTCACCCGGACAGGCAAAAGATTATCAGGGATGAGATTGACAAGTTGCTGGAAGCCAGATTCATTAGAGAAGTGGAGTATCCGGACTGGTTGACAAATGTAGTAGTGGTACCCAAAAAGGAAGGCAAATGGCAGGTGTGTGTCGATTACACCAACCTCAATAGTGCATGCCTAAAAGACAGTTTTCCTCTACCACGGATAGACCAAATTGTGGACTTCACTGCTGGGCAAAGGATGCTCTCCTTCTTGGACGCATTCTCCGGATACCACCAAATCCCCATGTCCCTGGCCGACAAAGAGAAGACAGCCTTCATAACACCACACAATATTTATTGCTACAAAGTCATGCCGTTCGAACTCAAAAATGCTGGCGCCACTTATCAGAGACTGATGACGAAGATCTTCAAACCTTTGGTCGGTCGCACAGTGGAGGTATATATTGACGATATCGTGGTTAAAAGCAAAACCCGAGAGGAACATGCCATCCACTTGCAAGAAGTCTTCCACCTCTTAAGGAAGTATGACATGAAATTGAATCCTTCTAAATACGCTTGTGGCGTAAGTGCTGGCAAGTTCCTGAGATTTATGGTCAGCCAAAGGAGGATAGAGGTTAGCCCGGATCAAGTTAAGGCCGTCATGGAAACACCACCCCCCCAGGAGCAAAAAGGAATTACAGCACCTCATAGGCAAGCTCGTCGCGCTAGGACGCTTTATAGCCCGCTTCATTGATGAACTGCGGCCCTTCTTCTTGGCAATACGAAAAGCTGGAGCGAATGGATGGATGGATAGCTGTCAGAGCGCTTTCGAAAAAATTAAACATTGCCTCATGCAACCGCCCATTCTAAGCAACCCCCTCCCTGGAGAAAAATTGTATATGTACCTGGCTGTATCGGAGTGGGCAATTAGCGTTGTTCTATTCCGTTGCCCCTCGCGCAAGGAGTATAAACCTATTTACTACGTCAGCAGAGCGTTGGCGGACGTAGAAACAAGGTATTCAAAGATGGAGCTAACGGTATTGGCTCTTCGAAGTGCCGCACAGAAGCTCCGCCCTTACTTCCAAGCCCACTCGGTGGTCGTGCTAACTGACCAGCCCCTTCGCAACATCCTGCACAAGCCGGACCTAACCGGAAGAATGCTTCAATGAGACATAGAGTTGAGCGAATATGGAATCGAGTTCTAACCCAGGTTGTCCATGAAAGGCCAAGTGATGGCTGACTTCGTGCTGGAATACTCCCGAAGATCTACCTAGTGCAAGGAACCAAGCGGAGAGGAGTAGTGGACTTTGCGGGTTGATGGAGCCTCCCGGTCATCAGAATCCGGAGTAGGGCTCTTGCTGCAATTCCCAACAGGAGAACATCTGGAACAAGCTATCCGACTGGGATTCTCCGCCTCTAACAATGAAGCGGAGTATGAGGCCATCCTATCCGGGTTGGACCTCGCCCTGGCTCTATCCGTTTCCAGGCTCCGAGTCTATAGTGATTCCCAACTTGTGGTAAGACACGTCTAGAAAGAATACGAAGCTAAGGATGAGCGCATGGCGCGATACCTGACTAAAGTGAGAAACACCTTACAACACTTCACCGAATGGACGATCGAAAAAATTAAACGGACTGAAATTGGACGTGTCGACACCCTGGCAGGCATAGCTGCTTCCCTCTCCATCAAAAAAGCCATATTATTGCCTATACATGTGCAAACCAACCCTTCCGTCGCGGAAGCCTCCACTTGCAATACCATTGAGGCAAACCAAGCAGACGACCAAGAGTGGGCGGAGGACATAATAAGGTATCTCCGGACAGATACTCTGCCCGAAGAACCCAAGCAAGCACACAAGACCCGGGTACAAGCTGCCCGTTTCATCCTGATCGGGGGGCACTTGTACAAATGATCCTTTACAGATCCTTATCTCAAGTGCCTAAACCACTTAGAGGCCCTGTATGTATTAGCTGAGTTGCATGAGAGAGTATGTGGGAACTATTCCGGAGGTTGATATCTGGCACACAAGGCCCATTTGCAAGGGTATTACTGGCCCACGATGAAAAAGGATGCGGCAGCCTATGTCAAAAAATGTGACAAGTGTCAAAGGCATGCCCCCATACCACATGTGCCGTCGGAGACATTGAAACCAATTTCAGGCCCCTGGCCCTTCGCGTAGTGGGGCATGGACATAGTAGGACCCCTACTAGCCGCAACTGCCCAGAAGAAATTTCTCCTCATTGCCACAGATTACTTCAATAAATGGGTGGAAGTTGAAGCATACGCTAGCATTAAAGACAAAGATGTCACCAAGTTCGTATAGAAGAACATCATCTACCGCTTTGGAATCCCCCAAACCATTATAGCTGACAACGGTCCACAGTTTGATAGCATCACTTTCCGGAATTTCTGTTCGGAACTAAACATCCGGAATTCATACTCCACACCGCGTTATCCTCAAAGCAATGGGCAAGCAGAGGCCACAAACAAGACCCTAATAACTGCCTTAAAGAAGAGGCTCGAGCAAGCCAAAGGGAAGTGGGTGGAGGAGCTACTCGGTGTCTTGTGGGCTTATCAAACCACACCCGGACGACCGACAGGAAACACTCCCTTCGCCCTCGCATACGGTATGAACGCAGTCATTCCTACAGAAATAGGGCTACCCACTATCCGGACCGAGGCAGGACGACAGGATGATGCAAATGAGGAATTAGGAAGAAATTTGGACTGAGCAGACGAAATAAGAGAGACCGCATCCATCTGGATGGCCGACTATCAACAAAGGACAGCTGCTCACTACAATCGCAAGGCAAAACCCAGGAGCTTCAAAAGTGAAACGCTGGTCCTTAGAAAGGTTTTCGAAAACACTGCTAAGACAGGAGTAGGAAAGTTTCAAGCCAATTGGGAAAGCCCCTATATAGTGTCCAAGACAAGTGAAAGTGGAGCCTATCATCTATAGAAGCTAAACAGAACCCCATTGCTCCGACCATAGAATGTATCCAATCTAAAGCAATATTACCAATGAAAGAAAGATAGAAGAACAATGTGAATGAATATGTTTTATTAATAATTGTGAAATTTTATACAAAAAGGTTCTCTGGACTACTAATACAGAGAAAAATAGCAATAAAAGTTACAAAAAGAAAAGCTCTCATTGGGAGGGCTTGCGGCGCAACTTTTCCTCCTCGCCCGGGGGAATCGAAGGGACATCCCGTTTGATACCATTCTTCTTCATGTAGCAACGGTAGCCGAAGAAATACATCTCGTCCACTTGTCTCTGGTATTCTGTCTTGAGCTCCTCCCTTTGCGCGGCAAACTCAGCCTCCAACTCTTCTTTTTGTGCTAGTAAACGCAACTGCAAGTCCTCTTTCTGTTTTTCTTCAATTGACACCTCTGTCCGGAGTTGTCTCACTTCCCTCCTTAGCTGGGCCGTCTCGTCCTCCGCCTCGTGCAGGCAGGCTTCTATAGTTTCCTCCCGTCTCTTCGCCTCTGCTAGCTCTATCCGGAGAGCCTCGTTGTCGTCCTGAGACCTCTTCAAAGCTTCGGCACTCTCTTCAGAAGCTCTCCAGGCAGCAGATAAGTTGGTTTCGGTCTGCTCCAATCTCGAGCGCAATTTCTCTTCACCACTCATGCGTTGGGAGACGAAGGCCTTCATGTGATCGGTAATCCGCAGCAAGTCTGAAAAGAGATCGCGTTGTTGAACCATGCCGCAAATACCGCTCACCAGCTACAGAGAAACCCACAACAACAAGTTCAATTACCAGCCGTGTGAAAAACACACCAGTATGGCAAGAAAAATCAAGGGGATTAAGCTATACCATTTCCGCCGCTTCAAACATTTTCGCTGAAGGCAGAGCAACATCTGAGCCGGGAGGAATCTGTTTCAGCATCTCTCCCAACTCCACATAGCTGAAAGGGCTAGCAAAGGTGCAAACCGCATCATCAACTGGACTCCCCCCTGACGAAGCGTTATGGTGTGACTCCTCCCCTAGAGACAGACCCTCATCATTCACGGCCGGTTGGATCTCTTTAGGCGAACCCTCATCCAGGACCAACACCGGGTCGGTTGGGTTCTCTTCTGCTATCTCTGTCTGACGCCCCTCCGGATGACCCTCCTGGGCGGATGAGCAGCTGACTTCGATGGTTTCCAAAAGACAATCTTGAAGCCGCCCGCTGATGCCGGACGAGACCTCCCCATAGTCGGCCCCTTTACCGGTACAAGTGCAAGGGAACTCGACTCACAAGGGGGCAAACCCTGCCTTTCAGCCCCCATTTCTTCCATCGGAGGAGCCGTAGGAGGCAACGAGTTAGGGCAAGAGGCCCCGGCTACATCCGCGTCCGGGTGGGGAGAGCCGGGCTGATCCACTGAGGTTTCTTCCTCAGCCAGGAGAGCCAACCGTTCAGTCATTGGAATTGAAGGCCTTGATCCATTTTGACCAGGGATACGTTTGGAATCGCTTGAAACAGCGGGCAAGCCGGAGGGATCTGGAGATCTTATTACTATTCCCTTTATGGGAACCTTCTTCTTCTTTCCCGTTGGGGCGCCAGCGGGAGGAAAGGGCACGGGCCGTTTATCACCAGGGACCCTTCACAAAGTTCCCTCTTGCCTTCTTTCCTCCCGTTGGTTGAGAAGTGCTTGGCGTGCCTGGGCGTCTGCCTCGCGCGCCTCCATGTAGAATGAGAGATCTTTGAGAACAAAGTGTTCTTCGGCCACCACCTTTTTGGGCAGCCGCCTTGGGAGTATGTTGAGTATGTACGACTGGGGCTCTTAGGTAACCAAGCGGAGATTCTGCGCGGAGAGAAGCGTTTGACAACTCCTCTCGTCCGCCGCAATCTCAAATAACTTGTTCAAACGGTCGAAGGACGTTTTTTCCACCCACTCGACTACACGACCCCTCTTGTCTGTACCTGCATTATCAGCAACCAAAGATGTTAGCCATCTCATAACCCTGAAATAAGAAAACAACAAGCGAGCGCCGGAAAAACCCCACAAGCTGCCCTACCCGAGAGCACTAGCGAGCGGTTTGGGGAAAACTATATCTCTGGATGCTCCAATAGCCTAGCCCAGACACCCCGGACTAATACATGCCCCTTGGCTCCCCCATTCGTCGAATCCGGAAGATGAGTCACCAATTGAAGGGAAGGCAGGTGGGCAGCTAGGCTGAAGAGGTCAGTTTTCCCCTTCTTGATGGAGTAGATGAAAAGAACCTCCAGCAGTGAAAGGTCCAGGTTGAACAACATGCTCAAAATGCTGCACCTCATCAGCACCTGGACTATGTTGGGATGGATGTAGGCCGGGGGGATCTGGGTGAAGTGAAGAAATTCTTTGAACAACGATGGGAGGGGGAACCGGAGCCCAGCATTGAATTGCTCATTGGTGAAGTAGATAGCGTTGTCCGCAGATTTCTCAGTGGACACGGCCTCTCCGTCCACAAACTGAACAGACACGCCATCGGGATGCAGAAGCGTTCACAGAACTGCCTCACATTCAGTTTGTCCACGGATTTTTCCGCATAGACCACTTCGGACGCACCTTTGCCGCTCTGCCCGACCGTGCTAGATGAAGCAACGTCCTTTTTCGCAGACATTTTTAAGAGTGGGGCCGAAACAGAACCTGCATGGCAGGATGCCAACAGTAAAAAACAAGGACTCGACCCCACAACCCTAACGAAAAAAACGCCCAGAAAACCTAACGATTTGGCTCTACCCCAAAGAAGGATCGGTAACCCACAAAAGGTGCAGTGGGGCAACAGGAACCCTAACATAGCCAAAACAAAACCAGAATCCCCTGAAAAAGCCCTAAAAACCAATACCGACCCCCAGTCGCAAGTAACTTGCCCAACAAGCCAGAAACAACCGCAAAACAAACACAATGAGGAGAAGACAAGAATAGAGAACATACCGAGCGTAAACTGGCAAAATGGAGATGAAGTCTGCGATGCAGTCACCGTCACGACACGAGTATTGCTGGCAGAAACCCTAGAACTTCACTTGCAGATGAAGATACGCAGAGAGTCGAAGAGAGAGCACTACCAGCAGAAATGCAGAAGAGAAAAAATACAAGCGTAGGAGGCTCGATCTACTATTTAAAGAGAGACAACCCCTCGGTATTCCAAAACGCCCAACCGTGTTGTTATTGAAAAGACACGCTGCCTGAGAATTCCCAGGGATGACGACTCGTCATAAATGCTCTTCTTTTTTTTCGCCTCCGCGCACCACGTGGCCCAATGAGCACAAAAAATAACCTCAGTTTCAAAAACAATTATTTTTAACCCGTCCATTCTGCCCGGGCAAAATCGGCAGGTTAAAAGGGGGGCATTGTAGGGACCCTTCCCCCTGATGACACGTGGCACGCATCGCTATCCGAAGCAACTCCATCCGGACTCCCCAAGAGAACACGTGGCGCGCTCCCCTCTCCGGACTCCCTCAAGGAGAAGCACACGGCACTCGCGAACATCACACCCGGACGATAGCATATCATATCTGGATATGTTGTTCGGATCATTGACTAAAGTGAGCAAGCCTTGTTACGTCATTCCGACAGCTTGCCACAGCCCACGTTCCGCTGCCTGCAGAGCGTAAGGACATGAGCGATGACAAGTTGCCTCCCACGATCTTTGACAGCTGTCCGTAGGGTGATGATGGCCCTGCCACCACCTAGAGGCATCATGACGAGCCAAAAAGTCTTCCCACCATTAAAGAGGGAGGCAGAACTTCTGACACTATATAAAAGGGCATTCACACAAGGAGGAAGGTAAGCTTGTTATCCCTGGAAAAGGCCGACAGCTTAATCTCTTGAGCCATGGCTAACAAAACCATCGGAGGGTGTGTCCGGACATCTTTTGCAGAGAAGACTGAACTAGAACTCAATCTGGATTGAAAGCGTGCGTCCACTTGGCAGCTATGTGGATCATTGGGACGCAAGGCATCAACACTTCCCTTTCTACTTCCCCTCTCCCACCACTCACCTGCCTTTGTTTCTTTCTTCTTCATTATTCTATTTTATTTTCAAATGAATACCTTCTTGTTTGTATTTATACTACAGGATATTTGGGTTGCTTTTAGTTTTTACGGTGATTCCCGTCAACGACAAATGCAAATTTGGGAGAAAACTGTCCAGGTGCTCACCCCACCATATATGATATATCCTCTTTCAGTTGCAAAGCAAGTTTCCTTTCTTAGATCTTGCTACTTATGTCTATCATTATTCATGTGATTTTCTTGTTCATCATGGAAATTAGCCAGGTATATTTGTGAGAATGGTTGCAGTTATTTTCGGGTAACTCTACATGTGGAGGACATAAACGCGTTCGACCCAAATCATATACCTATGGTAAGTTCATAGACATCGGGTATTGGTGATAGCCCAGTCACCAAACCCATGTCTGTTTCTGTTGGTTTAAGTAGAAGTGTGTTTTGGAGGGCCATGTTAATTGTTATGAATGTTAATGCAATGCATTGAGGGTAGAGAAAGTGTGTTTTAGTTTATAAATTTCTTGCAATCCTCTTTCCCAGGAAATATGATGGATTAACCTGTTTCAAAGTTCAATCAGCTCTTTCTTGGAAATATCAATATAAGCAATCTCATTTATCTGCATCGACCCATTTCTTTTCCTGTGAACATTTTTTCCAATGTTTTGAAAAATTTGGGATCTGATTGTTCGGTTGAACTAGTTGTACCACAGGTTAACTCACTAATCCAACAGACAGATCCAATTTACCAGACCGGGTTTCTCCATTTTTTCCCCTTATGGCTGGAACATCACTAAGTTAATTATATGCATATATTTTCAAATTGTTGTAATTATTTTTAATATTCATAAAATATATATCATATATTTCTGAAATATGTTGTCTGGGTGAGAGAGAGAGAGACAGAGAGATAGAGACTTATTAGTTTATTTCTATGTGTTAGGCAAAAATAATGTTTTTTGACTCTGTGCTTGATGCAGTCTTTGGATATGAGCCACATTCAATTCTGCCAACTGGTTTCGTTGCACTTGTTGATTTTACAGGTTTCATGCCTCTCCCAAGAATTAAATTCCTCGCCATTAGTGCTGTAAGTCTAGCTATCTTTAAAAATAATGCATGGCCTACTCAATTTCATGGGGCCTTCCTAGTGCTTCTATTTCTCATGTTGGGGGACAAAATGATCAGGTGTTCTACACACCATTCCTGCAGCATGTATGGACTTGGTTGGGTTTTACACCAGCAACGAAGAAAATTTTTACCTCCCTACGCGGATCTGGTCATAGTTGCATCATAGTGCCAGGTGGAGTGCAAGAGTCATGCCTTATGGAGCACGGTTGTGAGGTTCAATTCTTATAACTTTCCACTTTTAGGCTTGATACTATAATACATCGTTAGCTATGCACGCATACATGTAATAGCAAACTCTTTCTGGATAACCTGCAAGTGGAAATCAAGTTCCAATACAAGAAAAAATGTGTGGCAGGAAAGAAACAGTAACATGATCACCAAAATAACAGACTAATTAAACAAACTCTTTTTTGTTTTTTTTTTTTTTTTTTTTTCTGATGAGGGAACAAACCAAATATGCTACCAGAAGGTAGGTGAGAAACAGTCCATGCTTAGACTGGAAATTCAACATTGTTCTACAAATATTATTTAGTTATTATTCTGTTGTTGGTTCAGTTATGTTTTCTTTGTCATAGATTGCCTTCCTCAAGTCTAGAAAAGGATTTGTTCACATAGCCATGGAGATGGGACGGTCGCTGGTTCCAGTTTTCTGCTTTGGTCAGGTATAGCTTTTTCCCAATCAGGTATTTGGGCTTCGGCAGACTGCAGAGATCTCTAGGCTTAGCCTGATATTCTTGTCCTGTTTATTTTACATTTGATTATTCATGGCAATACTCTTTGGCTCTTGGAATTGGTTCATTCTAGCATTTCCATGACCTTGCAGATTTGATGATTCATTTTTATCTTAAAACAGCTATTCAATTTTACATTCTATTTAATTCTGCATTTTCTAAATTGAACATGGGTTGAGGGTTAAGGCAGTGAGAGAAAACACAATGCCAAGGAATTAATGGAGGATGTAACCTTGGGTAGAGCTAGATGATGAAAAGGATTCATGTAGCTGACCTAAGTAGTTGGAATAAAGGATTTGTTGAGTTGACTTGGATGGAATTGAGTAGGGTAATCCTATAGTTGATGCTTATGCTTTGCTCCCAAAAGAAAGACAAATAAATCCTTTGTTTTCATTGATTGTACTACAGTCAAACAAGTGGTGGAATCCTGGTGGAAAGCTGTCACTGCAAATTTCTAGAGTTATCAAGTTTACCCCCATTTTCTTTTGGGAAATCTTAGGGTAAGCATATATAGCATCCTCTTTTGTAGATTTACTTATTTTAATAAGAAACCCTTTGTATTTTCCACATTTAAAATCATATGTTACTTTCTTCTAATGTCAAGAGATGGAAAAGATGAAATGCCAAAACCACGTTTTCATCTACTCTTGTGGATGATAGTTGAGCCAGTCTCAGAAGCTTTATTAATCTACAGTGAGACATGGAAACACTATTGCTTCAGAATGTAAAAGTTTGTTTCATAGTAATTTTAGGAAGTGGTTTTTAATTTTTTTAACACTTAAAAACACTCTTTTTATAAAAAAATTCTTAAAGTTAGAAAAAGTAGAAGCATTTTCTAAAATTACTATCCAACAAATTCTAAGTAATTTTATGTTATTTAAATATCTGAATAACATTTTTCTTTGAAGTCTTATTCATGGTGCTTTTCTTTCTCAGATCTCATTTACCTTTACCAGCATTTAGTGCATGTGGTGGTGGGTAGGCCAATTGAGATTAAGCAAAATCCACAACCCACTGTGGAAGAGGTGTGGATGCTTTCTAACATGTTGTTTCTGTTAGTAAGTTTCTTGCTCAAAACTGGTCTCCAATTCACCCAAAGTTTGTGAACTATTGGAATCGGAACCTCTCTGTTTCTCAAGAGCATATCAAGCTATGCTACAGGGTCTGCCTGCTTGTGTTTTTATAAAAAGTAATATTAAGCAAACCGAACCTTGTGGAAATTAACATCTGTATGATTCAACATGTGTGGACCCCGCATTTCGTACTCATGCGTTTCCCACTCGATGGCGAGCTCGATTTTTATTTTGAAAAATTGATTTTAATTGATTAAAAAAAATGACTTGGAGTCGCCACTTATTTTTGTTTTATTTTTAAAGGGTAAACAAAATAAGAAAGAAAAACCCTAAGTGTGACTCTTTGTTTTGGAAAAGGTTGGTCTACAAAAAACTGGATCGGGTTCGGGGGTCAGGTTACTTATCGGGAAGGTACGGTAAAGACCGTAGCACCCCTCTAAGTCCCTAAAATCGGGTCTCTACTAATAAAATGAAGCTAACATGACAATCAATGAGAAAATCGATGAATACTCAAAGTGATCATGCACATATGAGAGTCAGAAAATGCATATGAATTAACCAGAGTGAGAATGAGCGCATACCTAGGCAACGAACCTTCATGCGCTATCAAGAAAAAGGGTTAGCACATAATTAAAGAATAAACTCGAGCATGCCATAGAGCAAGATGAATCAATCAAGTGTGATGATCAAATCAATTAATCAAAAATTACTTATGTAGGGCCCCCACCAAAGCCCGTTTATTTTGCACGAATCAATTCCATAAATCTCATCACTTGAGAATTACGAAATTTAATTTGTGATTGATTTTTAAAATATTTTAAAATCATGGAAGTAACAAAAAATGTATGCCGAAGAAAAATGGCAACGAATTTTATAGGAAAACGGATTTTTGGGAACCTAAAACAAAACTAAGGACGAAGAATAGGAGAGTTAAAATCATTTTTAAACAAACTAAAATCTAAGGAATTATTTGAAGAATGAGGTTTAGAAAAATATTATCCCAAATTAAAGATGGTGAAATGGGACATGTCACGTGGGTCAAAGGGTCTATGAGATGGTCTTGAAAGACCTTGTAGGAGGGGGACCCGAAGTGCCAATGAGGTTGTAACTGTTAAGTGGGTGGTTGCGGCTGCATCCTTCCCGAATCACCCTCTTGTCGACTTAGCAAAGCCTCTCTTCTGATGTGAAATTACCATTGAAGTCATAGTCTTCTCAAATGCTTCACAGGATTACCATCCTCTGTCACTTCATCAGGGACATTCACTTTCATGTCGTTGACTTTCAATTCCGGAATTCTCTCATCGGGACAGTCCATCACACCTTTTTACCTCTTCTGTTATTGCCCTCTTGACACTTATGCCTTTTTTCACTATTTCTCAATCTTGCCTTCATTCCCATGGGTGCCTATCACAGTTGCAGCCTTGGTTTCAGAAGTGGATGAGTCCTTCAGGAGCTTGGATACCACACCTATGAGTTTCAGTGTACTTCCTTCTATGTGAGGTGGTCCACATGGACAGTCAAACATTTCTAGTCACTTGCAGTTTTCCTCAAGACCTCTTGCTTATACTCTAATTAGTTGGTATCTAAACTGAGAATCATGCAGATCGACTGCGTCAATATTATCACCAGGTTTCGACTGTAGAAAAGAGAAGTCCATAAAAGCAAGCCCATTGGATGAAGTAACCCCTTCGGCATATAAGATGTCCACGTCTGAGGGTTCATAGTCTGTTCTCAATATATCAACAGCCCGCTCCAAGAAATAACTATCAACACTAGGTAGCATTTCCAATTCACTTCTCCGCTTATACATGGACTGAATGGCTGCATCATTCCATAACTCCTTCGCCGAAGGTGCATATTCACGAGTAGCCGCTGGAAAAATGGCTTTCCAGACTATCTCTGACCACTGTCACAGAACGAGGAAGAAGAAGATCGGACTCGCCTAAACACCAAACAAAGATTGGCTTCCGACGTCGCCAACGATGGCCAAGGCTACGGCCATAGCGGATTAGGTGATGGCGGTCGTCGACGGCGCCACGCAGGGCAGTGAGATGGATGTCTCAGCTGAGTTTGGTATCCAGCTGTCAATCAAACCCTGTGCTGAACCCCACAGGCATCAGGGTAAAGCAATTCACGTTCCCATTCCCTTCCACGTGCACTGTCAAATACATTTTCCCTTGAGAGAGTGTGAAAACAGAAAAGAGTCCAAGAGCGTCAATGCTCCATCTCAAGTTGTTCTTCATGCACTAGCAGTCCATTTAATGGCTAAAAGAAAATGCTAATGAATCATTTTCTTTTGGGCAGAGGTGTAAGACGCAACAGCCAGATTATGGTGATGAATCTTTAACCTTTATGCAACAGTCCAGACAGTGATTTTTGGCTGCAAGAGTGCTAGCAGCGAACGAGACTTTTGGTGTTGGAATCGTTCAACGAATCCTTCAATGCATAGAAGTACGCATCCATTACGAACCAGCCTGTACACGAGGATGAAGATGAGGTGACAACAGAGCTACAAGGACAAATCTCCTCCTTAATGGCGTCGTTCCCAAGGATCAAATCGGCAAAACACATGGACCCCACTGAGAGCAAGATAAACGTCTATCCCTTTTGACGTTGAGACATATCACCATAAAAAAAAAAGCCTTTGTCAACAAGATGCAGGGAACTCGTCAAAGCTAAAGCACCAACTTGACAAAATATATGCCTCGCATGGGATTCAACACCGGTAATAACCATTAACCCATCCTCAATATCCACCAGCTTACTAACGGATCTGACATCACCCACCATGTTGGACTTTATGAACCCAGGCTCATCTAAGAAAGCATCGCCAAAAGGGGTGGAAAGGGAGAGATAGGGGGGGGTGGTGAGAACAATGTGGAAATCTAGAGAGAAAGATAGGTCGTGAAGCTGCAGTCAAATGAGCACATGCAGGGGAGATATGTGACGTGGGTACGGCAGATAATGAAGTTAGAAAATGGGTATGATTGTCTAGGTGAATATAAAAACGAAATTGGAGAATTAAGTGGTGAGGTTTAGTGAGAAACGGGTGTAGGAAACTAGAGAGAGAAAAGGTGATGGGATGAGAATGAGTATATGCATGGTGTGTAAAGAGAAGGTAGTGGACGGGTATATGAGAGTAATGAAAAGTGGTGATATGGGTAGGGTATTTTCATGCATGGCAAGATGGAATTATGAGTGAAGGGTATGGTGAGTATGGAAATATTGGAGAAAAGTGGGTGTAGAGAAAGATTGAGGAAAGATGGAAGAGGATGTAAGCATAGAGTTAGTGGTACGAAGAGAGAGAAAAAATGGTAAACATGGTATGGGTTTGATGGGTACCAAGATGGGTATGGTGATGAGAAAATGTACCATGCTTTCTGGGCGAATATTCCATCTCTATGAACTGTAAATTTCATTCTCAGTATCCAACTACTTCCCAAAGGCTTCGCCAGCATTACCAACTTCAGCAAATGATATTGTAAGCCATCCGATCGTATTAGGAATTATAGCAATCATCAATGACCCTTTTCGCCCAATAGATTCAGCAATCTGGCCGAAGACTATTACCCCAACCATGGTTCACCTTCACAATTTGATGAAATGAAATGCTCAATGGAACCCATTGATTCATAAAAGCCCCCAGAATGATATTTGCGACAATGGGATGGGGCGCTGAACAGGTTCCCATCTGTGTTGACCCCATTCTCAATACTGTGACTCAGGACACTAACACCATCTGAACCAAATCAACCACTGCAAGGCTAGTGCTCACCAGAGAGCCAGTCCCGACTTAGCAAATCTTTTACCACCTTACCTCCTCAGACAGAGATGAAATAAACAATGTATGCCATGGATGGATATCAAGAAACAGGGGAAGATGGAGAAACAGAGCATAAAAGAAAATGAATAAAAAAGAAAAACTCAAAGTCCTCACTTCATGAATCGTCAGTGAATCCTCTGATTTGGTGAGTAAAACTCATCTCAAATACAACTATGGGCATTGGCATAATAGAGGTATAACATACTCAAATCAGCAATGGCAAACATGGATGCAAGATTTTATCTCAACAAGCAAACAAGTGGCCTTCATTATCCACCCCAAACAATATAATGCTAAGAAAAACAACAGCAATCTGAGGAAAAACAGTGAATGAGTAGAAATGAAAAAATTGCAGAGTTCATACCTGAGTTCTTCAAGCAAAAAGCCTACCCAAACAGAGAATCCCTTCTCTAGCTAGAATCTGTTCCCCTCGAACCATCCAGCTTCCTGCCCAAACTCCCAAAGCTCTCTAAAAAAAATGTATCTCTCTCTCAAACGCGCCCCCTGAAAATCTCCTCCAAAAAACAAGCTAAAAAAAAACTCCTCCCAAAAGCTCTCTCAAGTTCCCTCTGTTTTCTCCTGCCTCCCCCTAGAAAACTCTTTCCCCGTTTTTCTTAGCTTTTTTCTCTCCTCTCTCGTCTGCCCCTCACTTCCTAAAACAACCAAACCAAAAGGCCTCCTCTCTAAAAGCTCTCTGCCGTCCTCCTCAAGCCATCGATACCTCCAAAAATATCTCCCTTTTCCCTACCGGATTTGCCCCTCCAACAACTTGCAGAAACAGCCACCCCCTCCACTACTCTGCAGCTGGAAGAAAAAAACATTCTCCAACGGCCAAACGACCTCTCCATGCAGCTGCCAGCCTCCACTCACTATCACATGCAGCTGGCAACATCCTCACAAAAAAACAAATATGCTCCTCCTTCTAGAACATCCCTCCAAGTGTCCCTCCCCTAGTGGTTCTCAAAACCACTACTTTGATTCCACCACAGCCCATCTCGGAGTGACACATGGCCACCTAAAGTGGCGACACCTGTCAAACTTGGCTGCAGCAAAAGCAGACCCTGAATGGGGGTCTACAACATGGGTAAGCTGTTTTTCGTTTTTAAACAAATATAAATATATAAATAGGCCAGAGAATTAAGCAATAAGTGAAATTATTTAGTATCGACTTCATTTTTATTAATTGTTGAGCAGGTCAGTTTGCTGATGGACTCAAAAGATCTCTTTGAAAGGCACAAAGCAAGAGTTGGGCATGCTGACCTTTAGTTGAAAATTCTTTGAACAGATTTTACTTGGATTGAGCAGTTCAGTCCCTTATCTCCTGTTGATCCCTTTAGTGATATGCCTTCTCATGGTGTAACTGCTTAGAAAAGAAATAACACCCTAATTTTATCCTACTACTAAGATAAGTAGTCACATATGGTTAGTTGTCTTTCCTCTGCATTTGGCTATTGGAAGGGTCTCCAAAAAGCCCGCGGCCCACGGCTCGGCCAGGCCCAGCGGGCTAAAGCCCGACCCGAGCCCAGCAGGCCCGAGCCCATTTCTGGATGGACCGGGCCATGGGCCCCAATTTAGGCCCGGCCCGCCCATAGGCCCGCCACTTAAAAAAAAAAAAATATATATATATATAAATATTCAAGAAATAGAAAAGGCTACATTAATAAAAATATTCATTGCTAACTATTTTATTCATTGAATGTATACATTACATTTGAAAATGTGGGAAAAGTTTACATCACTACAAAATAAATACATCCCAACTAGGTTGACACCTACTTATTTGTCAATCATTTGTACTTTTCAACCACAAAAATAAAAATAAAAATATGACATACATTTAGTAAAATATTTTAATCATTATCTCTTGGCGGTGATGGTGAACTATCGCAAATCCATGAAGATCTTGATGATTTTAGTTTTTCCATATCGATAAGCATATTTTCTTCTTGAATAGAATCAAATATCCTTTTATTTGCTATTGCCCAGTCTTTCACACATATATTTGCTTCAATAGAATCCGGCGCTAAGCTGCATCGTTTATCACTAACTACTCTTCCACCTGCACTAAAAACAGCTTCTGATGCAACTGTACTCACAGGAACTGTTAGTACATCATGAGCAATGATAGAAAGCACAAGATATTTGTGTTGTTGTGATTTCCACCATATTAAAATATCAAAATCTTCATCATCTTCAAATGAAATTAAATCAATATTAAGATATCTATCTAAATCAGTTGTGTTGTTTGGAGAACTATTTGTTGCATTCTTTCGACTTTTTAACATTTCTAGAGCTCTTTTATAAAAAGATGAAGAGCTTGTAGATGTAGGTGGTAATTTAATAGAACTAATATCATCACCATATTTTTCTTTATAATGGTTATATAAATTATATAATAATGAATTTACTTCATTTTTAATTTCTTCAATTTTTATTTGGTCATTAAAATAAATAATTGTTAACCATTCATCCAAAGCTTCAAATTTCAATCTAGGGTCCACAATTAAACCAAGATAAAAATTAAAGGTATTTCTCCCCAATATTTTCTAAATTTTTCTATCATTGCAAATATTGCATCATTAAATATATCCAAATTTAAATATTTTTGAAGTACAATAAAAATATTAGTTATTTGCATGACAACTCGGTTTGAAGATGGATAATATACACCACAAAAATTTTTTGTTGAAGTATCAAATACTTCAAAAAGATCTCTTAAAAGATCTGCAATATGACAATCATAATAATTTAATACATCAATATCTGCTTTACAATCATTGCTAATTAATTGTATTTCATATAGTTCTACTACTTTTCTATATTTTATAATAGTTTGTAAAAGTTTATAAGTGGAATTCCATCTAGTGGGCATATCCAAATTTATATTTCTTTTTTTTCATATTTAACATTTTGCAACAATCAAAAAATAATTCATGTTTTGCTTGAGAACTATTAAGACCCGCAACAATGCCTCTAATTTTTTATAATGTATCATCAACGTGTTTTAATCCATCTTTTACAATTAAATTTAAAATATGTGCACAACAGCGTACATGAAATATTTTACATTGATCTTCTTTTATTTGTCAATATTGTTTTAATCTAGATACCCCTGCATCATTATTAGAAGCATTACATAATGTTATTGTAAATATTTTATCACGAATGCCAAATTTATAATTTCATCATTTATTAAAGATGCTATATTTTTACCATTATGTGGAGCATTTATTATTTTAAATGAAATAATTCTTTTATTTAATTTCCATTCATTATCAATATAATGAGCAGTTATACATAAAAAACCACTGTGAGTTAAAGATGTCCAAATATCAGATGTTAAACAAATTTTTCCTTCAAAATTTGCAAAAAAAAAAAAAAAAAAAAAAAAATTCTTTTTGTGTTTCAAATTTTTTTATAAGAATTCTTTTAATTTTATTTCCAGAGCAACCTTGAAACTGAGGATTAACAGCTCGTTGCATTGTTCCCGTATAATCATAAGTTTCCATGAAATTGAAAGGTTGTTCTGCTCTTATTATATAACCAATCATTTTTTCACGACAATAAGATTCATCATAAGAAAATGTTTTTCAATTTCCACTTTCATTTTTACCTAATTGCAT
Organism: Vitis riparia; assembly: GCF_004353265.1. Lineage (NCBI taxonomy): Eukaryota > Viridiplantae > Streptophyta > Magnoliopsida > Vitales > Vitaceae > Vitis > Vitis riparia. The sequence goes on along the minus strand of NC_048434.1, from coordinate 24,573,647 downwards.
ATAATTTCTAATATCTACATTATTTTTAGTTTTACAATTTTCATAATGCCTTTTTAAATGACTTGTACCTGGATTTGAGCCACCCCTAAGAAGTTTGTTATAAATTTTACTTTTTGCTTTTATTTCTTTTTTATTATTTTCTAAATTTATTTCTATTAATCTATCAAAAAAATTTCATATATTTGAAGTAAATTTTTTGCTATCACATGCATTAGATGAAGAACAAGAACCACTTGCCATAATTATAATTATTGATAAAATATTATGCTAAAAATAATAAATGTAAAATTAAAATGTAACAAATAAATAAAAGAAAATGTGAAGTATGTTACTAAATTGGAGAACCAAAGCAGAAATTCCTTCAAATTTGAACTCTTTGAACCACCAATGCTTGTTTTTCACCACCAATAATATTGAATAATTTGAGACAAAATGCAATAATTAGAAATATTGTGGAATGGGAGAGAGTTTAAGAGTTGAGAGAATAGAAAAAAATTGAGGTATTTAATATTTATAGGGATTTAAATATTAGGATTTAATTTTTTTTTTTTTAAATGTCAAGACCGTTCAACGGTCATATATTTGATATTTATAAATTATGAGTGGCATGTTCAACGGTCATGTGACCATTGAACAACCAACTCACTTTTATTTTTTTTCAAAAATCATACAACATTTCTAATATATATATAACTAATGCAAAATAGTTACATGAAAGAGGGCTAGCTTAGTTGGTGGCTAGCTCTTCTTGAATGCTTATGGATCCATAAGGGAAGAGGTTCGAATCCAATCTCCTTCCCTTCAAAACTCAAAAATATTTTAATTTTTACCCAAAGTCCGCCTAGCCCGCCCAACTTGAGGGCCCACGAGTTGGGCCACGGGCCTTAGATTTACCAAGGGCCCAGCCCGGCCGGCTTGTTGACCAGTCAACGGGCTCAGTGGCCCGCCCCGGGCTAGGCCGGCCGGCCCGGCCCGTTGGAGACCCTTCTTGGATATGCTTCAATTCCAAATAAGAATCCTTCCCCCGTCATTCCCTACGTTACAATTTGCTTTCATGAATTATGTTCACAATATGCTGCATCTTCTGATGGGGCCGACCTATTAGACATCCTACTAGTTCTGGCAAACAAACTATTCCATTTGTGTATTGCATCACCATCATGTAAATGTACATTTATGGGATTATGCATGCAATCCTAGGTACCAAATTGGTTTTTACCAAAGTTGAAATATGGGTCATTTAATTTAACGTCTATGAATCATCGAATAAAGATATATTCAAACATATAAGATCATAATATGTGATTAAGATTAAGATTAAAATAATGTGATTTACACAAACATATAAGATCATAATATAAAAAAATAGGATTAAGAATGAAATAATGTGATTCGCATGCTAGATACAGAGTAAGTAACAGAATTCCAGATGCAAAGCAACAAAATCTAAATTACACATTTGACATTCCCTAATTAATGGTGCTATCAAGTAGGCATTGAATCCATAACTAGTCGATTGTGATGTTGGCTTCCTACTTGGGTAACTCCAAGAGGTAGCTTAAAATATTTGCCAAAGGTCGAAATCAAAAGCTTTGAGATGTGCCATTAACTTGATTGTTATTGACATTTTTTTTTTGGATTCTTTTCTTTTTTTGTCTATGTTAATAATACTATATGATTGTCACGTCCCAAAACCCGTTACAAGGGTATGACGGTTATTTCACGCCTCAAGTCCAAATACTCAAAGTGGAAATGACACAAATATTCGTATTATAACTGAAAATTTACTAATTACCAAATTCCTATTCCAAGTAGTATGATAAAATTTTAAAATCTCCAAGTATCAACTTAAAAAAAAAAAAAAAAACTAATACATCAACCAAAGTGTTATTGTCCAAATAACTCCAAACTTAACATAATTCAAACAAGAATTAAGTTTTAACATTTAAACAATGTCCAAAATAAAAAGAGTTTAAACAAATGTCTTAATAAAGTCAAATTTCCCTTTTAACAGTCACTCATCACCCGAACTGAGGTTACCTCAAAGATTATCAACAAAAGGGGATGAACTCAAAGCCCAACAAAAAACATTAATACAGTTTCATGGATTAAACATTTTTAATCATGCTTGCAAATAAGAGATATAATATATACTTATTTTTATAAAAACTTTTGAGTTCAAAATACTAATACATTCAAACTTTTCAACAAAACTTCCTCATATCCATTTCAAAACTATCAAATTAAATACATTCAAAATATCTTTACTCTGATTATTGTATGACAAATGGTGCCCAATTTGATGAGACTTCACAATTGAATAACTAGTTTCAAATTTGTTTCATTTAAGGTGAACAAAACCAAATGTCAACAATTATAACCCGTTGACTAAGGCTATAAGGTCAACTATTATAACCCAATTACTAGGGTCATAAGGTCAACAATTATAACTCATTGATTAGGGTCATAGAAATGTCAATAATTATATTCTGTTTACTAGGGTCATAGGAATTAAAGTTAAACACTTTATTTCATTAATTCAAACTTGCAAAACAAAATATCATATCTCCAAAAAATTTCATTTTTCATTTTTCATAAACAAAGAAAATTCTCAAATATATTTTTCATACAAAAACACATATTTGATCCATGAGTAAAAATAAAAATAATATTTTTACATATTTCAAAATACAATATAAAAAGAAAATTATTTTCTTTTATAAAAATCTACATTAATTTCCCTTACCTTGAAGAAGTGCTCAAAAACTTGAAGTATTTACTTATCACTTAACATAATATCATATACAATTGGTAAAAATTTGATAATCCTAAAAATATTTTATTTAGTATTAGGAATCCTAATTAATTTCTTATGCTAATATTATTACTAACCAATATTATTTTTAACTTACTAAACAATAATAAATTAATTTAATGAGTTTCCAAATTATTGGAAAATTTATTTTATTTCCTAATCTTACCCTCCCTATTTATTTCTTTATATACTTAAATTAAATTAAAACCTACACAAAAAAAACTATTATTATTATTACCAATTGTCACTTAACCACAATTCCACCCCCACACCCCATTATATATTATTATTATTATTATTACTTTCAAATACCCAACAACACCATTACTCTAAGCCACCAACTACACCTATTATTATTATTATAATAATAACACTTTTTTTTTTCTTCTTTTGTTTCTTCCTTCCCACACGCATCCTTTTTTTTTTCTTTTAAACCCTCTACTACACGACATACATCTACATTATTATTATTATTATTATTTTCTCTTCATTGTTCTAGAAAATCACGCTACTCTTATTTTATTTATTTATTATTTTTTTTTCTAAATCTATTCATTTGAGTAATCAAAATTTATCAATTTCCATTAATAAATCAAAACTATGTTCATAAATTTTTAATATTTTTGACTTACAAATTAATTAAATGAACTCTAATCAATATTAAGATATTTCAAAGAATTTCTAAAGTGTTCAAAACTAATTAACTAATATAAAATATTAATTTAAGAATTGAAAATTTGATCTTTAAATCTTAAACCTCCAAATTTTCAATCCTATACTTTTTTATTTCTCTGATCTCTATGTAAAATAATTTTTTTAAAGAAAAAAGGTAAGAAAAATCTAATTTATACAAGGGTTTTTAATACAAAAAGATATTTTTACCCTTATTAAATTATTTTAATTAATTAATAATTTTTAAATTATGATTTTACCCTAAATTGGGTTTGGGCATTACAATGATAGTTGGTTGAATATCTCTTTCATATATAATCTCTAATTTTATTGAACTTTCAATTGGAATGGAAATGCCATGGACTATTAGACCAAATGAGTCAATATAAAATTATATATTAAAAATTTGTATTGTACAAGCTCCTTAAGATATGATTACTTCTATTCTACCCGATGCATCATGGATTTGAACATGGGATTAACATATTATAATATTTTTGAAGACTCAGAGAATAAAATTAATATTTCAAGGATCTCCAAACTGGTCCAAGGGGTTGCTTTTTATTTATTTATTTATTTATTTTATTACAATGATTTTTAAAATAATTATTAAAAAACAGATTTTGAGGATGATTCTTAAAAATATTTATCAGTTATATTTAAAAACAAAATTACAATAGAAAACACAAAAATAGATAATAGTTTATTTATTTATTTTATAAAAATACTATACATATTTCTATGTGATACAAAAATTCCTAAAGAATCGTTTTTTTTTAAAAAAAAAAAAAAAAACTGGAAATATTTCCAGTGAACGCGTTAAACCGGATAAGCAACAGTGTACAGGACCCTCGAACGTGACAAAATAAAATTGCCTTTTTAAAAAAAAAAAACAAAACAAAACTGGGTTGAACTTGAACCATAAGATAAAACCCGAAAGAGTTTTTAATGCTTTTGGACTTTTGAGGCCACGTCCCAAAAAGTGTTGGTGGGGGTATAAGTTTGATATTTTAAATAAATAATTTTTTTCCCTGATGAATTTATGAAAAATCCAAAGAGATTTCTAGAGCTTCTAACTGCATGGGAGAAAGGAATGAGGGGAGGTTTTGGGATTCTTGAATGGAAATAGGTATGATTTTGGTGAAGTTGCGTCAGCCATCAGTTATGACTTATGACTGAATGAAGTGGAGAGAAACAACTGGGAGGAGAGTTTATGGCGTCTTAAATAATTGATTGCCTGAAGACCCATGGACGATGTAACAGATGGCGATGGTGCTCAAGAAGCGTTGATAATATATTTTATAGGCTTCTAGCGGAGCGAATAAGATTTGTGTCTGGGCATCGGAAAACAGTATGTCTGGGAAGATGGGAAAGGGGATGGAGGAGAGGAAGGAGCAGTGGGGGAGCAGCGGCAGTGTAGAGGAAACACTGACGGTATTCCAGGGAAGAGAGGACGATTCCCTAATCCACTCTATAGCGGCTCTCACCATATGGTTAGGGGCCATCCATTTCGTCGTCGCTTTGGTCCTTACGGCCTTGCTATTCCTTCCGCTTTCCCTGGCCCTCACGTTCGTCCTCCTTCCCTTTCCATCCTCTTTATTTCTTTCTCTTTTTCCCCCAACTTGATTTTCAAATAAAAATCCGGTTGACCAATGTATATCTGTTTCAGGGTTTTTGGGTTGCTTTTAGTCTTTATGGTGATTCCAATTGATGAAAGGAGCAAATATGGGAGAAAACTATCCAGGTACCCATTTCACTATCTTCTTTTCAACACAGTCTCCTACTTTGGCTTTCTTTTCTTAATTCTTAGGGTTCATCATGTGGCTTTCCAGGTATATCTGTAAGCATGCTTGCGGTTATTTTCCGGTGACTCTATATGTGGAGGATATAAAAGCGTTCGACCCCAATCGCGCCTATGGTAAATTCACAGACAAACCCCACCTCGCCGTCTTCTTGATTCTTAGAATAGTGGCTCTTCAATCTCTGTTTGATGGCGATAGCGAAATTATCGAAACCCATGATTGTTTCTTTTGGTTAAAAATAAAAGTGGCTTTTGGGAAGGTCCATGAATTCTGATTGCTTTTACCCGAGGAAGGGGGGATCAAGAGTTGGAAATCTCTATTCGATAGAACACTTTTTTTTGATTGATTGGAAAAGGAATTTAGCTATTAACTAACGCCTGTGATAATGCATCTGTTTAATCTTTTATTTAAGATGTTAGGATGTTAGGATGTCTAGGAACGCATTGAAAAAGTGGGTGTAATGGAAATGAGGATGGTGTGGTCAATCAGATGACAATTCAAGACAAAATGAAATGTATTATCGGACATTAGAGGTTGCCCAGTTGAGGAAATGATGAGCGAAAGTCATCTAACACATACCACCATTTATTGCTGTAGTAGGGAGGAGTTTCTTTTTTCATTTAAGATACTATAATGGAAAGAGGCGATAAAAGATCAAAAGGGCTTCTACTTTAACAGTAGTTACTGTTTAGTGTGTTGATTTCTGCATGTAAAAAAAAGGAGGTTAAGGATTATTCAAGCATCCAATGGCCATGGGAAGCTAGATCTGAACTCAAGGGCAAGCTTGTAGCAACCTGTGGAGCTTGATGGAGGACCACTTATTCTAAAGCAGGATTATTTATTAGTTACTATCACTAACACTATACCAGTAGTTTGTATCATGGGAAAGTGATTCTGTGGGAGGATATCATTTTCCAACTTATTTTATAACCTACTTCATTTTGCTATTCCATGGGCTGCTTGCTTTATTTTCCCCAATTTCCTTAGTTTATTCTTGCATAAGGTCCTTGAATTTTTTGTTAGTGACGTACAAGGGAAAAAAAAAGAAAAAGAAAAAATGAAAACCAACTAGTTCAGGTGTGCATATTTAGGTAGGAGGTCTAATGCATCAGGCTGTTGCTGCATGGTTTCTTAGACAGCTTTGACCTCATTTAGGAACTGGCTTCTATTAGTTTATTTCTCTTTGTTATGCATAAGTAATGATAATAGTGTATGCTTCTTGCAGTATTTGGTTATGAGCCACATTCAGTTCTGCCAATTGGTGTTGTTGCACTTGCCGACCTTACAGGTTTCCTGCCTCTCTCAAAAATTAAAGTCCTTGCAAGTAGTGCTGTAAGACTCTCTACCCTTAATGCTTATAGCCTTATCTGTTTCATGGACCCTTCCTCACCCTTATAACATGTGGGAAAAAAAATTATCAGGTGTTCTACGTGCCATTCCTGCGGCATATATGGACTTGGTTGGGTCTTACACCTGCAACAAAGAAAAATTTTACCTCCCTCTTGGCATCTGGTTATAGTTGCATCATAGTGCCAGGTGGAGTGCAAGAGCCATGTCTTATGGAGCACGGTTGTGAGGTTCAACTCTTAGAATTTTCCTTTTATATGTATTGCTATCTCATTTATATATCTATGTTTAGGCTTAATAATATATCAATACAGTTTTACTTATACTTTGTGACTAAATCTTCTCATTAGCTATGCATACACATATGCAACGTCAAACTCTTTCCAGATTATAATTTCACTTGTGTTCTATGTATTTGTAAATCTGAATGTGACTGAACATACCCTTTCTCTCTGCTCCTATTTTTTTTTTTTAATTTCTTTTTAATGGTTGCGATCATGGGGGTGAACTTTAGAAGTATATGGTATCCTATTTTGTGATTATGTGGTTGAGATTGATGATAACATGACATTTCTTTTTAAAGTTTCAGATTATGGGGGAGAACTTTAGAAGAATATGGTATCCTATTGATCATGTGGTTGAGATTGATGATAAGAAAGCATCATATGACATTACCTTGCTTGCTACTTCCCTTCACTGTTGAGCATTCATGACTTCAAACTTGTTTTTTGTAATATCCTCTTTTTATTATGAACATAATGACCAGAACCAACTCCAACCCAGCTCGAAAGAAGTATGTAGCACCAAATCACCAATCCAACCCAACATGTAACCTGAAAGTAGAAATCAAATTCTTGTGTGGCAGAAAGAAAAATATAACATGATCATCAAAATAACAAACTAACCCAGGTCTTAAAAGAAGTACAATACTGCAGTTTATCCTATAGGAATTAACAATATAGGAATTAATAAAAACTAACACAATTTGGCATCAATCTATAAACTATTTCCAAGGATAGCCAGCTTCCTGGGCTCTACTCCAACCTTGTCCTCCAAAAGCTTATGGTCTGGGGAAAAAAAACAAGGGTGAACCAAACAACCCTATGAGTAATTAACAAGGCCATAAGGGTCATAAATATAGTAAGTAGTTCAAAAGCAGTTGACTGATACACAGTTTGTAGTGCATAAACACATACTTTGGTGTGCCCTTTTCATAGATGCTTTTAATATAATTCCCAATTTGCCTATCAAAAAAAAGTTTGTAGTGCATAAATATATTTCAGAAATTGTAGGCTTGAATACAAACAATCTAATTAGCAAATAACTCTAGCTTTGGTTGGCACCTTAACCCACTAATAACTTGGTTCCAAATCATCTGTAGGGCATCCAAACCAAAAAATAAAAAAATAAAAACCAATAATCAATACCCTCATAAATACCAAGGTCCAAAGAAATAGCTCAACCAGTGGAGAATTAGCATTCAACCACTAAATCAATGAGTAAATACAAAAAGCCAAATATTAACTCTATGTTGCATAGGGTCTAAATAAGATGATCCAAATAAACATTAATAAAGATTGGGAAAATTTACCTATCAAAATAATAATAATATAATAATAACAAAGATTGGAAAATTCACCCAAAACTCAAGATATTGGAAAATATTGTTCTTCCAAGGCTCCAAAGAAAGCAAATATTCCTCCAAAGATTAATCAACTTCAAATTAATTATAATTTAACAGCCAACAAGATCTAATTAACCAATTAAAAAAATATGAAAATTTTGAAACCAAAGACTAAATATGATTGTTTACTTAAGATACCAAAATAAGCTCAAGATATCTTAATTGGTCTTTGAAACCTGTGTCTAGTCCTCCAAAATCAATCACACAAGCTTCCAAATGCTTTATAATAGATGTAGATGATTAAATAATTTATCTTTAGCATAGAAACCAGATTGACCTATTAATTTCTCTTAAAAAATCCAAATTCCTTTTTTAAAATGAGTGAATCTATAGTGTGGCCATTTAAGATGAATTCAATTAATGTATAAATGATATCTACAAAAGAAAAAACTCCTTCAAATTTGTGCCTAGTGCCCTTATTTACAAGATTTAAGCTAAGTAACATTAATTGAATTTTATTTAAATGGTAACAAATGAAATATGACAAAAATTTAAAGGTCTCATTACCTCTTGATGAAGCCAATTCTATGGTGATTAAGAGACCAAATTTTCTTTCTCCTCCCCCCCCAATCTAAGGGGAGATTGTTTGAGTCTTTCAGTGATTCTTTTTCTAATTCTGCAATGTCTAAGAGACCAAATGAACTCAACTTTTAGTGTAAGTTATTTGTAGTAGATATGGGTTAAGCCATATTAAAATCGTCTAAATTTAAACATCCTCCTCCTGTAAGATAAATGTAAATCTTCTCTAGACTCACAGGAGCCTCATCATGCCATCTCATAAGATCTGGAGTTTTCCATTCTATTCGTATGCATATCAAGTTTAAGGGGTGAATTGCTTCCCAATGCAAGATATTATTAAGGATGCAGGGCAAAATAATTGATTCATAGGAACAATTAATGTAGAGGTTGTGAAATCAAATCAATAATAATAATTGAAAATAATAATATAATAATGGTGGGGTACATTAGTAAGAGATAGAAGTCTATCCTTTATTTATTTATTTTTTGATAGACAAAGAGAAAAATAAATTAAAACATGCCAAAACAGGGGGCGCTCCCTACGTACACATGTAGTATACAAAGAAAGCCAAAACAAGGCAACAAAAGAAAGAAAAAACCTAGAGAGGAAAAAGCTAACCAACAAGCCAATCACCTAAAAAATTCAGAAAAAAGAGAGAGTCCATTTGTAGATTTCATTGATGTTCTAAGTTGTACTTAAAAAAGAGTCCTTTCTTTTTTTTTGAATATTCGTTTTATACATCCTATGTGCATAGGTTTCCCCTTCTTTTTGGTGCTTGTGTTATAACATTGTATCTACTTTTCAATAAAATAATAATATTAAAAATAGCTGTAGTGGTAAAATTCAAAAAGGATTTGGTCAATTGGTTTATAGTGTCCATGATCAAGAAAGTAGGGAGTCTTATAGTATTTATTCTTATTATGGTTAATATAGACAATGCTGATGAGGTTATCCTCTCCTTTCAGCTAAGAATATGAGAGGAGGTAGGTGTTGGTTTGCAATGGGGTCTAAGTCGTTTGAAATCTCAATAGATGTGGTTGAAAGGAAGCTGGAAGGGAAAATTATGGAGAGAAGCAGAGGTGTGTCCTCTTAGATTAGGTTTGGGGGTTGGAGTTCAGGTCGTTTGTTGGAAGGAGTGGAAGCTTATTGTAAGGATAAGAATGGAAGCTTATTGGGTTGAAGATGTGAGAGAGTTTAGGTAAGAGCTACTTTTAAATGGGATAGGGAGGTTCATTCTTTGCTTTGTCAACTCTGTGAAGGCTAAGAGGTTTATTCTGATCTTCTCTAAAGGAAGGGGTTTCCTTGGGGAGGGGGGGTTTCTATTCTGTTGAGAAGCTTCATTGTCTCAAACTAGTTTCTTTCTTAGAGGAAAGGAAGCTTCCACCCCTAGTTGCCTTAAGGCCCATGGAAAGGGGTAGTAGGTCAATGGACTTGATGAAAAGGATCTTATGTAGATTTGGTTAAGAAAGAGCTTGGAACAGTCTGTGAAGTAGTTTGGATTCAGATTGGGGATAAGGATGTCTTAACTTAAGAAAGAGCTTCTGAGGCACTTTTTAGTTGGGAGATGGGGAGAACATTCAAACCTGGTTCCAAAATTGCCTTTATTAAGGAGATGGGAAGGTCATGGTTGGTCTTTGGAAGGAGTGAGGATTTCCTTGGTAGAGGGTAACCTTTTCTTATTTGATTTTGGAAAAAGCTTTGATGTGACGATGCTTTCAAGGGGTTTAAGAAGGTACAAGGATAAGGTTTTGCATCTAGATGGGTAGGTCCTAAAGGTAGGGTGTTTTTGGAAGGGTGTGCATGCTAAAGAAGTGTGGGTGAGAATAGTAAGTCTTCCTCTATACTTGTGGTGTTGGGAGGTGTTAAAAAGGCTTGGTGATTGTTGTGGTGGCTTTCTTGTTGTAGATGAAGATGTAGCACATCTTCATAACTTGGAATGGATAAGCGTTTTGGTGAGATCATATGGGAGAAAGACACTTGGGTAATTGGTGGTGGTGGTGGTGGGTTTGTCTTGCTTTGCTATCTAGTTGTGGGGGGGAAGTACAACCATGGACTTCTCAAGTGGTTTTGAGCAATGGTAACAATGGTCTGGAGGCTAGAGGTAAGCCTATGGGAGTGTTATGCATTGATGAGAGTACGAGGGTGTAGTTTTCATTAGTATAAAAGGGGGCAAGTGACCAATCACTCTATGGTGGGTGAAAAGAGAGGATAGGTTTGGTGGTGGCTGAAAATTCTGAAAAGGCTATGGTTGATGGTGGGCCAGTGGAAGCTATGGAGGGTGATGGTGATGGGAGACAAGCTTCTAGGGGTTGTTTGGGCATAGTGTGATGCAAGGGAGCAGAAATGGGCTTCGAGGGCTTGAAAGAGGCTTAATTCTTTAAAGGCTTTTCAAGTGAAGGGGCCTAACTTTCAAGCTGCCTTGTGGAATATTTTAAGTCTCAAGAGGCTTATGGGTTGGGTTTGGGTTTGTTCTAAGAAAGCCCATTGCCTTTTTTTTTTTTTTTTTTCTCTCTTTTGGAGGCCTAATGGGGAGGTGTAGGTTGTGTTGAGCTGGGCAATGGTGTTAGTATGACCAACTCAGTGGATGATTTAGCTCTATTTAGGGCCTATTTCCTCTCTAGAGGGCTCAATCCTCTAATGCTTGAGCTCCCTCTGCCAATGCTTCACCCCTTAAGCACCAATGTAGCTATCATGGCAGAAGCGACATGACACCCTGATACTCTCTCTCTCTTTCTCTAACTTTTCTTTGGAGACTCGAGCAGCTTCTTCTCCTTCAACTTATGGGAATGGTCTTTCTTTTGGGGGAAGTGAGGTGACAGGGTAGCAATATCCTCTAAGGATGGTTTTGGTGGATGTCACCTTGGTGGAGTTTGAAGAGGTTGAGGTGAGGCCAATTAAAGATGGAGTGGGTGAGACAACTAGAGAAAAAGGGGCATGTCTTAGTTTGGTCCCAAGGGAGGAGATGCCTATAGAGGATTGGTCCTCAAGCAACTTGACAACTTTTAGTAACTAGTGGGGCATGTCAATAGTAGGTTTTGAGATCGAGATCTTGGCTCTCCCTAAAAAATTGAAGACTAGGAAAGAGGTGAGGGATCGAGAGGGTGGGAAGAGAAGGAAGAACCCTTTTGCTTCAAAATTTGTAAAGCAAGTAAAGAAGTTGGAATGTTTTGTGAATTATAAGGGCAAAAATAGACAATCAAGAAGCGAAAAGGGAGAGTAGTGGGTAGATAAAGCTAATATTTATCTTAGCGGAATGCTAGAAGGATTACAAGCAACATCAAGAGGAAGTTTTTCAAGGCTTTGATTGAATCATAGAAACCAATTTTGGTTTTTCTACAAGAAGGTTGATTGAGGGAACTCTGTTTTTTCTACGGCTTTAGGGCATTGGTTTTTTGTTTTAGGTGGGTCTTCTTTCACTTGTTGTTAGGCGCTATTTTTATACATTGTGTACTTTGATGTGTCTTTTTCAAGCATTTTTAATATTATTGCTCTTTTTATCTATTAAAAAAAATAAAGGGGTCTTGGCATCAAAAATCTTTCAGTTCTCAATATTGCTCTTCTTGGCAAGTGGGGTTCGAGTTTGATTTAGAAAGAGTCTATGTAGAAGTGGGTTATTCCAAGGAAGTTTAGGGAAGAAAGGAGTGGTTGGTGCTCTAGAGGTGACAAGGGAAGGTTTTGGTCTAGAAATGTGGAAGGGCGATAAGGAAAAATTAAGAGGTTTTTAAAAGTAGAGTCCACTTCATTGTTAGGGTGGGAGGAGAGTGAAAGTTTGGTTGGACAGGCGGTGCAAAGACTTACCTTGGAACAACTCTTTCCTTTCATTATTTGTTGTAACTAGTTCAAAAGATATGTTATAACCTTATTTCTTTTCTTACTTATATAAAAAAAAAAAAAAGATATGTGAGGCTTAGGTAAGGTGAAGGGTTAAGTTTTGGATGGATAGATGGTGTGGGGATGAACCTTTAGGTGAGGCTTTCCCAGTACTATTCTCAATTGCATCTATACCAAAGACACATGAGAAGTCAATATGTGGGAGCAAACTAGGAAGGGGTATGTTGGAACCCCAAATTCACAAGATAGATCATTGACTAGGAATTAGATGAGGTGGAGGTTTTTTTCAAGCAATTTAAGGCGCAATCGATTTGTAGTAGTCTTGATGATAAGATGTTTTGGTAGAACATAAGATGCGACAACTTCTTAGTTAAGTCTTATTACTCTTCATTCTTCTTTGAAAGTTTATAGTTGTTCCTTACAAGCATTGTCTGGAATCTTTAGGCCTCGATGAGGGTGAAGTTTTTTTTTTGGTTGGTGTAGGGAGCTACATAAAGGAGGATTTTGACATTGGACCAGTTTAAAAGAAGTGGATGGAGAATCCTAAATAGATGCTATTTGTGTAAAAACGACAAAGAAACAGTTGATCATATCTTCCTTCATTGTTCAAGAGTAGTTTTGTTGTGGCATGTTGTGACATCTTGTTTTTGTGCTTTTTGGAATTGCATGGGTGATACACTACTCTGTAAAAGAGGCCCTTTTAAGGTGACATGAATCTTTTGTCAAGAAGAAAAGGAAGAAAGCTTGGAGAGCTATTCCCTTGTTCTTATTTTGGACCATCTAGAAAGAGGGGAAAAATTCTTTGCTAAAGCTTTCTATTCCCTTTTGGCACCAAGAGGATTAGTCAACTAATGTTTGGATCGTGTGGATTTAGATGAGAACGGTGTTTTTGCATGGGAAGTTGTAGGAAAGGATTCTAACTTTAGTTGAGAAAAAAGGTTTGTCTTTAAAAACTAATGTTTAATGTGTAAGAGCGAAGAAGAATTTCAAGGAGATTGGATGGGTGGAAAAAAGGTTCCATACTTGTCTTACATCCCTAACTATTTCTTATCTTTTATCAAGATTCCACCATCAATAATGTCAAAAATTAAATAATTGAAAAAAAGAGTTAAGGGTTAGGGAGCGCAAAAAAGATCATTTTATCAATCAGAACCTAGTGTGTAAGCCTAAGGAGTTAGGAGGTTTGGTGTTTGGGAAAATTTCTTTGAGGAATTGTGCTTTTTTAGGGAAGTGGCTTTAAAAGTTCATTGGAGACAGTTTTGTCTTTTGGTATTAGGTTATTTTAAGTATTTATGGGATATATTCTAATAAATGGAACGCTAACATTCTAGTCAAATGGTCACATCAATGCTCTTAGAAAGCTGTTGCTAGAGTTTTCTAAATTTTTTCTACATACATGCACTTTGTGGTGGGTGATGGGGTAATAATTTGTTTTTTGGGGAACATTTGTTTTTGGGGATCGACCTTTATGTTTACAATTTTCAAGTCTTTATAGAATTGTCAAAGTTAAAAATCTCTTCATATTAGGTATACTTAGCAACACTCTTTTTTTTTTCTTTTTTCCTTGGAACCTTAATTTCAGTCGCAATACTGATTTAGAGTTTGAAGACCTTGAAAGACTTGTATTCTCGCTCACTCGCATGCATTTGTCTCCATCCATTCTAGATGCAAGAGCTCGGTCATTATCTTTTTCAGACTTGTTCTTGGTAAAAGCATTCTTCATGACTTTGTCTAATGCATCGGATTTAGTTCCTTTCACTCCAAACAAATTTTTAGAGAAATCTAAAGTATTATCTAAGGTCAAGGTCTTTGTTTGAAGAATGACACATGAGAATGCAAATACCAATAGCATGGTACAGTTGAGAAGACCTTTCAAATCCTTTAATCCTAATTGGTGCATCTTATTTGTGAGGAGTGGAGAGATAATTAACATTTCTCTCTTTCCACACTATTCAATAGCTTTTGTGTTATGACACAGTCTCTTTAGACAAACTAGGAGGGATTGGGTTGAGCCTAGCAGTATATGCGACATGATTGTATTATGCATGGGTTTAGGAAGTTCCATTAGAGGTAAGTCCCTGTGACACATTGCTTTGAATTGTGTGGCAAGAGAGAAATGTTAGGATTTTTAAGAATAAGTGGAAAATGTTAGAGATGCCTTGAGAACTACTTCACTTATATTCCTCTTTTTTAGGTTGCTTGTACCAACGCTTTTAAAGGCATTCCTCTGAATGTTATTTTGCTTAATCGACATTTAACATGTGGATCAAAAGGGTTTGATCAACAATGGGAGGAGCTTAGTCCAATTTGAGAAGATGATATCCATGTATATTTTTATGTGGTCTAATCCATTTTTTATAGATCTCCTTGTATAGTGGAGGGATCCAATCATGTTTTAATCAATTTTTTTTTTGTAATTATGGGAAGAATTTCTCATCTTTCTCTTGTACTTCTTATTCATATTTAATACATCTTTTGTTTATAATATATATATCAATAAATAGAGAGGGAAGAAGAATTTGTTGATCATATTCTCTTACACTATTACTCTATTAGAAATGTTGTGGCATTTAGTCTTCTTTGTGTTTGGGATTTAGTGGGTGAACCACTCCTTTACAAGACAAGACCAATGTTGTTTAGTTGGCATGGGTCTGTGTTGGGAAGAGGTAGAAGAGAGCATGGACGAGGTTCTTTTTGTGTTTATTTTAGACAATTATGCTAGAGAGAATTCAGAGGGCATTTGAAAATGTGGAGCATTGAAAGCTAGCACTTAATTTTTTTTTTTTTTAATGTACAAGTTTTTAGGTTACCTTTTTTTATGTATAAGTTTTTGGGATTGTTTTAGGCATAGTATAGCAGCAACTTCAATATCAATATTAGATTTTGTTGATTGGTTAGGTTCTTAGCAGTTAAGGGTTGGTTAAGAGATCCTTTTTTTTTTTTGCTTTTTTGGTCGGCACCCCTTCTATACCTCCTATGTACTTTGGTGCACCTTCGTCGTATCTCCTTTTGTAAATTCCTTCTTTATTTACATATAATCTCCATGTGCTTATTAAAAAATATAAATTCACAAAGGTCACTACATGATCACTAGTAATGATGAATGACAGAATATTTGAGGTCCACAGAGACAAAATGTAGGACTGTGTCAACAATTCATCACGTAAGAAAGGGCTCATTGAGCCTTACAATAGCCAATTAATTGAACTTTTATTAATCAAATAAGTTATATAACATAATAAACCAATATTATTATTATTATTATTATTATAATAATAACATTAATAGTTTCTAAAATTTTAGGCCCCTACTTAATCACCAGTGATAAGTTCTCTAGATGACCCAATCAAATGTCAGAAGTTTTTTTATCCCAACCCTTCACCATCTTGCCTGTGAGCAATCTAGAATTTGGCACTCAAATCTTGGCTATTTAATCCATGAACAGTATATTACAAACAGATGACTTATTTATTTATTTTTTCCTCTCTTTTTCCTTTACCTGGTTAGCATCCCATAGGGGCAGTTCAGTCTACAGCCTGCAGCATACAGGGGCTATACTGCCTGTTGCTTCTAGGGATTGGGACCTGGGTTTAACATGGGAAAAGCCTGGAAGGTAGGTGAGGAACAGTCCAACCTGAGGAGCTGAAACAGGCATCTTTTTTTATTTGTTGTAGGTTGCCTTCCTCAAGTCGAGAAAAGGATTTGTTCGCATAGCCATGGAGATGGGACGGCCCTTGGTTCCAGTTTTCTGCTTTGGTCAGGTATTTGTTTTCTTCCCCACCAGGTATTTGGCCATCTGCATTGCCGACTGGGTCTAGCCTGATTTTTCAGTTCTGTCTATTTTACATTTGTTAATTTCAAACTTTATTCTAAATGTTTATACCAGTGCTTAAGGTCTGTTGACTCTTGGAATTGGTTCTTTGTAGCTTTCTCATGAGCTTTCACATTTAATCCTTTATATGATCTTAAAACTGCTAGTCAGTCTTATATTTCATTTATTTCTTCTTCATCATCTAAATTGAACATCAGTTGAGGCAGTGAGAGAAAGCACAATGCTGAGGATTTAATGGAGGATATAACCTTAGAGCTAAATGATGAAAAGGATTCATCTGGCTGATCCAAGTAATTGGCATTAAGGCTTTGTTGATTTGACCTGGATTGAACTGAATCAAGTCCTGTTATTGATGCTTATTATGCATTTTGCTCCAAAAAAGGTTAAATAAATCCTTTCTTTTCATTATTGTACTACAGTCTCACGTCTATAAGTGGTGGAAACCTGGTGGGAACTTGTACCTGCAATTTTCTAGAGCTATCAAGTTTACCCCCATTTTCTTTTGGGGAATATTTGGGTATGCATAAAATCGTCTCTCTTTCATTTACTTATTTTAATAAGAAACCTTTATTTTCTGCATCTAGAGTTATTTCTTTTCTTCAATAGGAAAAAAGAAAAAAAAAGAAAAAAAAAGAAAGGGAAAACTATGTCTTGATCTAATCTTGTGGATGGTTTTGAGCTGCTCTAAGATGTTAAAATGCTGAGGAACAGTTTTGGTTAATCCACATCTGAACCTGGAAATCTTGCTGATTAGAGTCTCTAAGCAATTTCTGTATTTTTTGAACATGTAAATGATAGTTTTCTAGATCTCTTTAGAGTCTTGTCTCATGGTGCTTTTCTTATGCAGATCTCCTTTACCCTACCGACATCCAATGGATGTGGTGGTGGGTAGACCGATTGAGGTTAAGAAAAATGCGCAACCTACTGTGGAAGAGGTATGGATGCTTACAACTGTCTAAATATTTAATTTATATATTTGTTCAAGGATGCTTCCACAACTAATCTTGTGAATTCATGTGTTAGAATATTGTTTTGATATTTCTTGTTAAAGAGGAGCAACTCATGTTTGTGTTGATCATCCTAATGCTCTTCTTTAATTGACTCCTGAAAGAAGGCAGTTTCAGGGTGAAGAGGATTCTCTAATTGTTAATAAGGTTGACTTGCACCTAATATGTCTTGAATTCATTCAAAGTTGTGAACTACTTGGATTATATTGTACAGTCTGTCTATTTGTATTTTCATGCAAAAGCAATACTAAGCTAACTGAACTTTCTATTAAAAACTAGACAAGCTTTTATGTAAAGTGACAACTATGATTGCATTATTTCAAAATTGTATGTCTTATTCAGCATAGATAAAGCTTTTAGTATATTTTTTCATTTTTGTCTGTAAAGCTTCTTTCAAACATACAAATTTATGGGCCAAAAAGATCTAGGGATGAATTTACTTAGTGTTTGTTATTTTATTTGTCATTCATGCAGGTCATTGAAGTACATGGTCAGTTTGTTGAGGCACTTACTGATCTATTTGAAAAGCACAAAGCAAGAGTTGGCCATGCCGATCTTCAGTTAAAAATTCTTTGAACAGATGCCAAGACGTGCATTGTGGATCTCACTTGTTCATCCACATCTCATCTCTTTTTATGTAATGATATCCCTTGTTTGATTTTATTTATTAATGAAATTGAAGCTCAAAACTATGTGAGTTAAAGCATGCTTTTGGAAATTCCCATTTTGACAATACACAAGTAGCAGCTTCTTTGCAGGCATAAATTGATGTTCTCTGACATTTCCTCGAGTGATTGAGGGAATTACTGATAACTGGATATGCTAGGTGTCATTTGGATGCACTTCTGGTTTTCTCCTTTCAAAAATAAAAATGATATTAATCCTTATATAAAAAAGATGATAACTCTTTGAGTTTTAAGAAGGGCGGTACGGTACCTTGACTGCCACAGTACATGACAGGTTGAGGGGTGAATGAAGGTAAAAACGGACTCATCACAACCTACAGCTACAAGTATGTGATTTTAAAGCGCCATGCTTTGCCATTGCACAAGATTAAGAGTAGTTAACCGAAGGAAATGTTGAGCAACGTGGTCTTAAATTCCAAGACTCCTAACAAGCACGGTGGTGTCTGGAACTTCCACCCCCTACCAAAGGCAGAGACCTGGATAGGTGTTGTTGGGGGGTTTGAAAAACACAATTCTCCCGATCAATTATACAGGAGAGTAACTTGTAGGAGCATATGGAGGAGAAACACCTGCAACAGAAGAAATTTGAGTGAAAAACACCTCCATTTATGGGCAACAAATTACATTTCACTCATAGCCTAAAATTATCTAGAGCCAAGTACAGAACCCTGTTAGGGGAACTGCAACAAAGGTAAAAAAACACCTCTACTTATGGGCAAAAATTACATTTCCCCCGTGCACTTAACTATTTACAACCAAGTAGAGAGAACCCTGCGGAAAGGGACACCCATTACCCTTCTTCCCACTTGCATCTCAGTCTTTCATCCCTAACTTAATGTTCTGAACTTTAACTGAAAGCTGCAGTTTCTGCTCTTCAATATCTTTCAAAACCGAGAGCAAGTTGGCCCGATATACTTCACATTTTCGCCGTGCACGTTCCAGCTGACGTGATAGTTTCTGGATTTTCCTGTCTTGGTCATCCTATATTAAATGTATGCATTTGTTTAATTTCAAGTAGGCATACATTAAGCAGCATAAAATTTAGATATGAAAAGAATACAAATTGGAGAAACATTCAATATTAAATGGAGGCGAGCAAACATTTGAAGAATTATTCTATCACAATAAAATTTTCAAATTTTGTAATCCACAGGGGAAAGCATTCAGGTCACTAAGGAATGAAGACAACATATATTAAATGTTGTCTGGATTTTCCAGCTGACGTGATAGTTTCCGGATTTTCCTGTCTTGGTCATCCTATATTAAATGTATGCATTTGTTTAAAACCATTGTAAAAGAAATATGGTTTTATCATTATACAAAAACACATATTTAGTAAACCAAAAACAAAATGAAAGCAGCTCTAGTGTACCAAATTGTAAACACTACATTCCACAGGCACTAACAATGCATACATTTCAAGTAGGCAAACATTAAGCAGCATAAAATTTAGATATGAAAAGAATACAAATTGGAGAAACATTCAATATTAAATGGAGGCGAGCAAACATTTGAAGAATTATTCTACCACAATAAAATTTTCAAATTTTGTAATCCACAGGGGAAAGCATTCAGGTCACTATGGAATGAAGATAACAAACTTGGCAAAATCAGTATCCTTGTACATTATCTATGATACTTAGAATCAGATATTAAAATAGAATCTCTTTGAGTGCAATGCAGCCTGGCATGAAGAGTTTTTGTAGCAATAGAGATACATCTCCAATTTAGATTAGTTTCCAATGGCCAGATAATTCCTTATGTTTTAGAATTTGTAGAAATTATTATCCTTAGCTTTCAATATATGTTCTTATTAGCAATTGAGTCTGTTTTTTCTCTTTTTTGCTCACTCTCTTACTTTCAAGTTGAATAGTTGTTGCGAACAACTTCATGTTGTTGATTGTTGGCCAGGCAGCATCAGGAAGTCCCCTCATTTCCTGCTTAAAGCAACAATTGAAGATTTTGTCTATTTAACCCTGTCTTTGACCATAGGGATCTCCTTTAGTTTCAATTGTGACCTCCTTCATCATAATATATGGTGTTGATCAAGGTGTTTTACTCACTATCAGAGAAACTTTCAGCAACAATTTTGCAATAAGATTCTTTTGCTCTTTGGCTCTGATACGAAGCTGATGCTTGGTCATATAGTGGGTAGGAAGGTGATGCAACTGTTTGAGGAATTTTACATGAAGTTGTTCTTTGTTTGCACCTCAATGCTACTTTATTGGCTCTTATTCCTAAGAAGGAAGGGATGGAAGATATAAGGATTTTAGGCCAATTAGCCTAATGGGCAGCCTTTATAAGCTTCTAGCAAAAATAATAGTGAACAAGCTAAAGAGGATAGTTGGAAAGGTGGTGTTAGAATACCAGAATGCCTTTGTGCGGAGTAGACAGATTCTTGATGCAGTCCCAATTGCAAGTGAGGTGATTGACTCGAGGAAGAGAAGCTCTAGTGCTGGTTTAGTTTGCAACTTGGATATAAAAAAGGCTTATGACTATGTTGATTGGAACTTCTCCTATCTGTGATGGAAAAGATGGGCTTCGGTTTGAAGTAGAGAGAGTGAATTCATTTTTTCATTTCTACTATAAGGATGTCAATCTTTGTCAATGGTTCCTCTTCATAGTTCTTTTAGAGACTTCTAGGGGCTTGAGGTAAGCAATCCTATTTTTTTTTTTTTTTTTTTTGTGAGGATGTGTCAGGTCTAAAAATTAAGCTACAAAAAAGTGAACCCATTCTAGTTGGGGAAGTGGAGGATGTGGGTAGACTAGCATCTTTGCTTGGGTGAAAGGTTGGGAGGTTTCCCGCTTCTTATCTTGGTTTACCCTTGGGAGCACCTCATAAGCTCTATGTAGTGTAGGATCGTATGAGAGGTTCAATAAAAGATTAACTTCTTGGAAGAAATAATATTTGTCAAAAGGAGAAAGATTATTTCTTTTAAAGAACACTCTCTTGAGCTTAACAATCTATTTTATTTTCCTATTTGCTATACCTAAGAAAGTGAGGTTCAAATTAGAAAAGATTTAAAGAAATTTTTTGTGGGGAACTCTTTAGGAAGCTAATAAAATGTATTTAGTGAGTTGGACCAAGTTTTAAAGATACGAAGTTTGGAGGTTCTTAATTGAGCCCTGCTTAGTAAATGTTTATGGAGGTTTGCCCCTTGAACGAGAATGCTCTTGGAGGAAGATTGTAACGACCCGCACCTAACCATGTAGATATTGTCCGCTTTGGACCCAAGGGGGCCCTCACGGCTTTAAAACACGTCTACTTGGTTAAGAGGAGTCTCTACATATATAGCACCAGGAACATTCTCCCCTATCCGATGTGGGACATCACAAACACCCCCCCATGCAGACACAACGTCCTCGTTGTGTCCCATGGGATTGCAGGGTCAAACAGACAAAGTCAAACAAACCCCCACACCGGGGTCGGGAATCGGCTCTGATACCATTTGTAACGACCCGCACCTAACCATGTAGATATTGTCCGCTTTGGACCCAAGGGGGCCCTCACGGCTTTAAAACGCGTCTACTTGGTTAAGAGGAGTCTCTACATATATAGCACTAGGAACATTCTCCCCTATCCGATGTGGGACATCACAAAGATCATCCAAGGAAATTTTAAGGAACTCATTAGGGGGTGGAACACTTGTGAGGTGAGGAACTTTTGATATAAGTCTTTGGAAAGGATGGGGGAATTCAACCACAAGATAGTTGCTCAGGTTAAAAATGGTAGATGAACAAAATTTTGGTAGAATAAGTGGGTGGGGGAAATCTATTTGAAAGAAGCTTTCCTTGGTTGTTCAATCTAACTTCTCATAAGAATGCTAGTGTTGCCAACATGTGGGAAGGTAGAGGTAGTGAAGGCTAGTGGTTGGTGCATTTTAGAAGACCCTTCTAAGATTTGGAAATGGAGGGGAGGTCCCAATTTTTCAAGCTTATTTATATAGTGAAAGTGCAAGATAATGGGGAAGAATCTTAGTTTGGAAGGAGGAAAGGAAGGGAGTCTTCAGTGTAAAGTCATTCTATAGTTTTCTGTGTGCTGAATCTAGAGTGAACTTCCAAGCCAAAGAAATTTGGGGATCTTGAGCCTCTTATGAGATCTTGTTTTTTCACTTGGGAATCAACTTCAAGGTAAAATCTCAACTATAGACATGGTTAATAGATGTAGTTTTTGCAAAGAAAGTGAAGAATCGGTTGATTACATTTTGATTCATTGTGTCAAAAAAAGATGTTATGGATGTTCCTTTTATTAATTTTAGGTCAGAATTAAGTGTTTCCAACTACAGTGAGAAATCTGCTTCTTGAGTGGAAGTTTAAGGTTTTTTTTTTTTTTCTTTGATAATAAACAAACATATTTTCATTTAAAATGAAGGTATAAGAGTTAGACGAGAAATCCTTCCCTGAATACAAAACCTAACCAAAATAAAGGAAAAGTAATACTCCCCAAAATACATAACAAATAACTCCTTTTGGATGTACATGTTGATATCCAATCAAGTTGAATTATGTTAAGATGAATGCCTTGGAAAGCTGTAGTGATAGAAGCCCAAAATGATGAATGGACGTAGACTAGATCCCACATCATTTCGATAAACCTCCACTAGTCCTCAAAGATCCTTGTGTTTTTTTCCTTCCAAACTATCCATATCAATGAAAGACAAACAATTTTCCATAGCATTTTGCTTTTAGAAGTGTTCTCCAAACCCTTAAAAGAAATATCAAGATGTCACTAATATTTCTAGGAGGAACCCAAGCAAAACTAGCTAGTCCAAATAGTTTGTGTCATAACTCGAAATTCATTGGGCAATGTTAAAAAAAGCCAATCCATCGATTCTCCATTGCTCAACAAAGAGAGCAAACACCTTCTCACCTAAAGCAAGTTGTCAGTATTAACCTTCTTGTTAACCACTAAGCAAGTAAATATCTTGACCTTTGATGGAGATTTTGATTTTCATATGAAAATTACAGGAGGAAAGAGGACTTGAGATGATTTATTAGATAAACCTAAGAAGAAAGACTTGACTGAAAATAAGTTAAAGGGCAATAAAGACCAAACTTTCACATCCGGGGAAGACGGTGATAGCTTAACATGGTTAGAATAGACATGAGACTTTCAAGATCTTCTATCTCCAAATCAATGAGGTTTTTTTGAAAGTAAAGGTTCCAAGATGAAGGAGAAGAAAATTCAAGGATAGATGAAACAAGGGTGTATTCAGCTGATGTGACCCTATAGAGATTTGGGAATTGAGAAGCCAAAGGTTGTTCCCCCCACCACAAGTCTTCCCAAAAAAGAATCGTTGTCTCATTACCCACCAAAAGGACATTCAAGTCGCCATGTTTGGCAAATGATGCCTCTTTGCTTGTTTTAGTGTATTTAGAAAGAGCGGAACCGCATAATCTTTAATAGAGAAGAACTTGCATATTAGAGGTTAAAGGAGAGTTTCATTAATTCCCTCTTTGATTGATAAAAAAATTTCATTAGAAATGGGAAATTTCTCACTGTTGGCCTTCATAGATAGTCTTAGTTGTAGATAATTTGGTTTTGAGGCTGGTTTTTTTATTTATTATTATTTTTATTTATTTTTATTTTATTTTATTATTTTATATAGATACTTGTTGGTTTTTTTGTGTATACTTTGGGTGTGCCCCCTTTCATTGGCACTCTTTCAATAAATTGTCTATTTGCTTATAAAAAAAAAGGTTAGCAAGGGTCTTGCAACATGTGTTACTAACTCCATTCTAACTTGATTCAAAAAGGCCTTGCTGCAGTCCACATTTCAGAAGACCCTTGATAACTTCACAGTGGGCCTGCCAACTTCACCAGGAAGCTGCCAGATGCATTCCACAGGTGAGAAGCAAGGTGCATTCCAAAACTTGCATCAGCCCTGCCAACTTCACCAGTGAGTGAAACTCTGGTGCTCTTGAGCTGCCAAAGGTCGCATGAGCTATGCAAAGCATCTACACATCATTGCGAAGCTGATGCAAAGTGGAATGAGGCTTGCAAACATTTTGTGAAGCTATTCTCTGGCTATTCCAAATTCTCATGGGTTTAGATGGTGGATTTCAAGTTGAGGAAGGTTAGAATGGAGCATTCTAAGAGTAATCATGGCATATCTACTGTGATGCAATCTAGCAAGGAGTTTCCAAGCATGTCTCAATGTTGAATGGAGCAATCCACTTGGAAATGAAATCACATAAGCTTGCTATGTGAGAGAATATAGCTTCAGCAGCAGGGACAGTTCACAGGAAAAAGAAGCCTAAAATATTTTTAATGGCTGGGTATGGTCCACAACATAAACAAGAATGCAATAAAGATTCTGCCAAAATCTCTGATCCTAGTTGGACTAATGGCAATATGTCAGAACAGCCAAAGTGGGCCAAGATAGATTTCACAGTATTGCTTTTACCAGCTTTGCTTATCTTCTAAGACAATTCATTGCATTAAACTGATAAATAAAAAGGACGAGAAATCCTTCCAAACTATACAAAAGCTCACCAAAAAATGAAGAGAAGTATGACTATGCAGCTTCACAAAAAATAAAATAAAATAAAGAAACAAGTCATATACCTAAAAAGGTTACAAATGATGAATAAGCCAAAAATTTGTGGATAAGAGATTTCAGAGAAGGCTTGCCTTTGGAAGCCCCTCACAAAACAACGAGAGTCTGGATGTGGTAGATGAGAAATTTCAAAGAAAGTTTGTTGCATGGAAGAGAAACCTCTCAAAATGAAGAACACTTACTTTAATAAAAAGTAAGTTGTCTAGTCTACCAATTTACTTCATGCAATAGTTTTATCATTTCAAAAATGATGAGCTTAAAATTGGAGAAGATTCAAAGAAATTTCCTCTATGGTAAGGGTGTGCTTGTGAAAAAACTTCATCTGGTAAATTGATCTATCATTTGCTCAGACAAAAACAATGGGGGAGTCGGTATTAGAAATCCCTTCACTCCAAACAAGGCTCTCCCTAGCAAGGGGAGTTGGAGATAAGTAACTAAGAGAGAATCCCTTTAGAAATGGATTATAGTAGAAAATTTTGGTGAAGGGGAGGATGACACTTAAGGGGTGTGAGGGATGGTTATAGGGTAGGTTTGTGGAAGGTAATTAGAAATGACTAGGAGAGCTTTAAAAGTATATCGCATTTCATAGTTGATAATGGAAGAAGGATTCAATTTTGGAAAGAAGAAGGATGTAGAGAGCTATATTTGGAAGAGTCTTTTTTAACATTATTCTCCATATCCACCACCAAAGATTTATGGGCAGTAGAGGAGTGGGAGCAAGTTTGGGAGGGAGGAAGGTAGAGTCCCTACTTCTCAAGACAATTCCACGGTTGGGGGCTTAAAAGAGTGATGACCTTATTACAAAGATGGCAAATAGGTTCAATCAAGAGAGATGAGGATGATAGAATGGGTTGGAAGAAATCTAAGTGTGGCAAGTTGTCTATTAAATCTTTGTACTTCCTACCACAAGGAAAAAGAGAGCATGTTCCTACAAGCAAAGTTTGGAACCTCTGAATTCCTATAGAAGTGGGAATCTTTGCATGGAAAGCTACTTGAGGAAAGATTTTGACAATAGATCAACTCCAAAGGAGGAAATAGATAATGTCAAATAGATCCTTTATAGGCAAAGATGTGGAAGAATTGGTAGATCATATGCTCCTTCATTGCACTAAAACAACCATTCTGTGGTAGTTGCTTTTCTCTTTGTTTATTGGGGGCTTTAGTGATGCACTCTACGGTAAGAGGAACACTTTTGAGTTAGCATGGAGCATTCATGGGAAAGAAACAGAGAAAAACTTGAAGAGTCAATCCCTTGCAATTGTTTTGGACATTATGGAAAAAAAGCAATGGAAAGTCATTTGAAGATATTGAACAATCAAACCAAGCAATCAAATCTTCTTTTATGAGTATATTTTTTGAATGGTTCAAAGAATACATTGATAATCATTCATTGACCATGATATGCTTTGTTGATTAGCTTAGTTCTAAGTAAGCTATTAAAAATAAAAATAAAAATAAATCCAAAAAACTTGTTATACTAATTCAAAGGTGGTAAAAGAATCCTGGACAAATGAAACCAAATACTTTGTTCCACATTTAGCTAAAAGGTCTACAAGTTGATTAGCTAAGCATAAATCCTAAGATAATGAGCATCTCAATTCGTTGGCTATTAAACAATTTAGTGAACTCCCATAAACCTCTCCTTTTTTTAGATACACGTGAGATGACAAGTCAGGTCACTCTCTACACAAATTAGAAAGACACATGGCTTTTGCTTGTAAGAGACCCTCCAAGAGTGTCAATATCTTTTCCCTAATGGCTAAACTTCTTTTTAAGTAGGTATAGAAAAAGCTTCCAACATTATACCAAAATGATCTCTAAGAATGCCTCGTGTCCCTTATAGTTGAAAGTTTCTTAATACACCACAATGATCTTTGAGAGCATCTCCTATCCCTAGCTGTCCAAGGTTTTCTAATGAGCAACAATCAATACTTCACTTTTTTAAATCCACTAAAGGTAGTGTTTAAACAAAATCTCTCCCTAACTAAACTTTTTGCACTGCAAACATGTTTTTAGTCCAACTTTTTTTTTTTTTTTTGATAAATAAGCAAGCAATAGATTAAGAAGCAGAAAAAAGCCACACGGCATACAGGGAGTATACACAAAGGAGCGTCTACAAAGGCATCAATAATAGAGGATTAAAAAGAAATGGAAATATACATATATATAATTGAATCTCATAAATTCTCCAATGACCTCTTTATTTTCTCAAAAATCCTAAAGCTTTTCTTCTTCTAGATGAACCAAATCAAAGAGTGACTAGCTACTTGCCAAAGAACTCCACCTCTAAGATGACCTCCAAAATCCTCAAAGAAGATGATCATCATTTCCACCACACTATCATGGGGCAGTCAATCAATCCCAACAAGATTGAACACACTTATGTTGAAGTCCCAAGGCTCAAGTAATGTAGAAAGAGATGATCAATTCCTTCTCCATTCTCCAAACACAAACACTAATTTAGACTAGGAATTTCGTACAACTTCCTCACCTATAGTATATCATGTATTGACCTTCCTATCAGCCAAACTAAAAGAATTTTTTTTCTTTTTATTTTATGAGAACCAAACTAAAAGAAATAAAGTTGTTAGAAACTAAAAGGTCTCTAAATAGAGAGCTAAGATAAAAATTTAAGGGAGCCAAAATACCATACCCTCCACATTTAAGAAGCTAAGCAGGAGGTACACATAAGACAATGAGGATTCGAGAGTAGTAAGCTCCTCAATATCTTGACAAAAAGGGTTATAATGATAATTAAATGCCAAGAAAGGGAAAAGGATGAAGGGACTTAAATGGATAAGATAAAAAAACTCCATAGCCCTTGCAACCCTGAACAAATTTGGAAGTTAGCAACTAAAAGGACAACCATGACACTGAGTATCATCCTTAGAAATGGATATTTGTACCATCCCTCATAGGAAAGCAAATGAAAAAACAAGCAAAATCTGAAAAAACCTTTACTAAAACTTTTCAAGGATAATAGTTCACTATTTGACAACACTAATAGCATCCTAACCATTGAGTGATCTATAGATACGCAATATGACCTTGTGCCATAAAATGTCATTTTCCCTTGGGAGATTGCTTTTTTTCCCCCCCTAAATTTAACTTGAGGCCTAATGTGCACCTAGAACAAACAAAATAAGCTTAAGATGAATTGGCTTTCGAAAAAACTATAGCATCATCTTGAATCTAATTTAGATTCTCTAGTAAAACCATCAAAATCTCTAATGTTGAAAGTGAGCCTAGAACCTCATAACTATTTGTGAAACCCTTCAAATAATATTAAAATCTCCTCCTATGCATCACATCAGAAAAGTTAACCTAAATAATATTTGATAACTCAACCCAGAACTCCTTTCTCATGAAATGATATTCAGAGCATAAATAGCAGAAAGCCAAAAAATACCCTTTGCCATTTAATGGGAAATCAACTGAAACATATAAGGAACCTGTAAACACTTCCAAACAACTACAGAGCCTAGAATCCTAAATTATTAATTTGTACACCTCCTGTGTACTTGGGCTGCACCCCCCGCTCTTTGATTGGCGTCTTTTATATATTCTTGTTCGCTTATCACAAAAATAAAAGCCCCCAATTATCACAATCTCCACTAATGTGATTAGCAAGTTTTGTAAGGTTATGATTCATGTAATTCTATGATAAAAATGCTACACGTACATTTAAGAAAAATCAAAGTACGTTAGAAAAATCCAAATATGAAGACCCTACTAAAACAAGAAATAAATAAATAAAAATAATAATAATAAAAACCAAATACTACAACAAGAGAAAGAAATTAGGAGTTACTATTGTATGAAAAGAAATTAGAAAGCAATTTAAACTAAATAACAGAAAAACTGAACATAGATGGAGATTACACTAAATCCTACTATTGCATGAAAAGAAATTAGAAAGCACTTTAAACTAAATAATGTAAAAACTGACCATAGATGGAGATTGCTCTAAACCCCATTGATGATCCCCAAAGGAAGCACTAGCATGATTTCCCTGAGTAGTGCGGTCTTCTCTGCCAGCTCCATTGACATTAGCTATTCTCCCACCATTCTTTTTTACAAGAGCAACTTTATCTGCTGCCTCTTGTAAAGCAGCCGCTGCCACATTGTAGATGTCTATGGTTTTCACACCTTCATCTACATACTTAAGGGCCTCATGACGAAGATTGTTATATCGCACAGTAAGAGATTCTCGGGAACTATTCAACAAATCATTGGCTCGTTCCTCCAATATGACGCCACTCTTGGCATTTCTCGTCCATCGCTTCAAAACATAGCGAGATGGTAGAGTGAGGACATTGGTCACCCTGAAGACTGTCAATATATGTCTACAAAGTAGGCCAGAGAACTCAAACATCTGGCAGCTACAAGTTGCTTTCATCTCTCGAACATTAAATCTAACAAAGTAAGCTTTATGGCTTTCCCCAAATTTAGCTACTCGATAGATACTGATTGCATCCTGATCCTCAACTTTGGTCGCCAAGAAAGTAAGAGTCTCAACTAGCTCCTCTTGAAATTTCATAAATAGTTTCCTTGTGTAGAGTTCAGCTGCCTGTTTCTCCATCGGTGATGGGGTCTTTAGACTGGGGCTAGTATTAATCGTATCATAATCTGCTTTAACTTCTTTCTCATAGCGACTTTCCAAAGCCTTCTCATACTGCTTGACAAAAAGCTGCAGAGTTGTTGATGCATTCACATACCCATCAAAGTAGGAGTTCATGCTATCGCTGCGTTGTGTTATGGACATTTCTGCAAAGAAAGTGTCCCTCAAGTATACAGGGACCCACTGCCGGCGATCAGAAAAAACTGTTTGAAGCCACTCATGTTCCCTGAGGTAATATCTATCAATTAGGGAAAACCAACAAGATTCAAACTCTTCAATGGACTCAGTCAGGTTTACACATTTATGGAGTTCTGCTTCAAAATTCGGATGTCCGGAAAGCACATGGGATAACTTCTCTTGGCATTCCTTAAAGATGTGCCACTTGCAGAAACGGTGACGGGTCACTGGAAAAACCTGTGTAACGGCCAATCGAATCACTCGATCATGATCGGTAGTGATTGAGACTGGAGGACGACCAGACATTGCTGCAAGCCATGTTTTAAATAGCCAAACAAATGATGCTTCAGATTCATTTATTAGGAGGGCACAGCCAAACAACACAGGCTGTCCATGATGGTTCACTCCTGTAAAGGGTGCAAAGGGCAACCGATACCGGTTTGACCTGTATGTTGTGTCAAAGGTAACTGTATCACCAAAGTAAGTGTAGTTCATCCTTGCCTTTGGGTCAGCCCAGAAGATGTTGCTCATGCACTGATCTTCATCTCCCTGGACAGCATAGACAAAGGCCGGGTTCTCAGCTTGCATGTTCCTTAGATAGTCCAAGAGGAGCTGGGTATCCCCTCCAAGGGTCCTCTGCCGACTACTTCTCATGTAATTCCTACAGTCACGCTCTGTGAATCCAACATTGCTAATTCCACCATATTCTTTAATAAGAGCAGACATTATCCCACTGGGTCCAATCCCAGCGCCTTGCAAGGTATCAATCAAGGACTTGGCGGCACCAGAAACATGGCGGTGAGAGCGGAGACAATGCACCTTATCAGGAGGGACCAGCTCATGGTTATGTTCCTTGACAAACCCAGAGACAACCCATCTGCTTGAATCTTGAATCTTAACCACCAACATGGCCTTACAACCAACTCTGGTTTCAGCACGGGGGCGCTTCACTCTGCCGTCGCGGCCAGGTTTCTCCTTGTCAACACGAAAACCCTCTTTCGCACAGACGAATGATCTCTGGATGATGGCTCCGTCACGCCTGGAGCGGCGAGACATGCTGACACGAGTACTAAACCCAACACGGCGAGCATAAGAATTGTAGAAGGCCTTGGCAGCCTCTTCGGATTCAAATTCCATACCCTCGTAAGGTTCAAGGTTAGTATCTCCTTCGGGGATGTAAACTTCCCCAGCAGAAGCAGAAGCACAAACAGCAACAGCGGCAGCAGAGGAGTCGAGAAAATCGTCCTCGTCAACGGGATGCTCAATGTCGACGGCGTCATCTCCTATCCCCATCATGTCGAATTCAATCACCTCGTTACCCATGCTCAATGGTTCGAACTCCATATTCACCCCTTTGAAGAGGAGATTTTACTAATTTATTTAATTTAAAGCCCGCCTCCCACCCACAAAGAGAAAAAAAGAAGAAGGAAAAAAACGGAATTCGCCCTATGAAAAACCTCTAAAACTGGAAAACAGAGAGTGTAACAAGAATCATGGCAATCACATCACAACGTATTGTATAAAAAGAGATTCACATGATGAAAGGGAATCGTAAAACTGACCGTGCTTGTATGTATCACATGTAGGGATGAATAACAACGCCATCCATAAGATAAAGAGTGAGTAGAAATCGGATCTTCACCACAAACACTTGGCACCCACAGGAAGAGAGGAAGGGAGGGAGAGAGCGTGACATTTAGGGTTTCCTACGGACAATTGAAATAAGAGAAGCAAACTACAAATTCAAGTATTGTAACCGCAGGCTTTGATTCTTGATTCTTGATTCCTGATTCTAGGAAAATTCTCCAGCCTTGAGGTTTGATTTATATATAATACTATATATATTATTATTACTCTGTATATATAAATGCAAAAAAAAAAAAAAAAAAAGGTGTGAAGTTGCAGAAGTGAATGAAAGAATGAGGGAGGAGTTAGGAGTGGAGAGTGTCAGCGAGAGAGACAAGGAACAGAGAATCGATCGCGGAAGGGGTGGATGGGTTTTAGGGCTTTGATATGGTATTTGACCGGACTTGGATGCCCTCTTATTAATCACCGTTGGATCTCATCACATCTGCTTTTCTGTTCATCACCTTACCTGTTGCCCACTTATAATTATATTTTTATTATATTCAATTATAATGTTCAAATACATATATATAAAACCTTTTATATGAATATATTAAAAAGTTTAGAAGACAAAAAATAAAATCAATACATACCTTAAGAAAGTTTGTGTTTTGCATGTACGAGAAATAGGTTGAAGGTTGGGACAAATTTTTTTTTTTTCCCAAAATTTCTTGATTTTTTTCATCCACCATAAAAAAAAAAAAAAAAAAAAAAAGTAAGAGTATGCTTGGATATCATTATAGAAAGCGTTTTTAACATTTTAGATACTTGAATGATAAAAAATTTCAAGTATTAAAAATATTAAAACCACTTTTTAGACTTTTAATCTATGGTACCAATTTGATACCAAATCAAACTTTAAATCCGAGAAGCATATGATAAAATATGGGTCATTAATGCATACATAATTGAAGTGCATAGATAATAACTTGAAAGGTATAATGACGAGACCCAAAATTGTTCTATATTCAATAATAAAAGAAAAAATAATTTTTGAGTGTGAGAACGTTGAGCAATTGTCAGTGAAACGGAGTGTTTCTTGGAAATTGAGAATTGTTTTTGTCTTTTGTTTCTTAAAAATTATTTGATTTATGTGGTTGATGCTTATTTGCTTATTGTCCCATTTCCATCCCATATGCTTGAAATCTATTCATACAAGGCCATCTCTTTTAGCCATGAATCAAAAACACGTGTTTGCAACTTCTCCAATGATGGAGGAGATGAGATGATAATGAATTATTCCACTGCCCAACTCACAGTGTGGAAAACCCTCGAACCACACCACCCCCTCCCCACCTTTCCTCTATTTCCAGCCAATCCATATTAATTTCTACCCAAGAAGTGAATCCTCTACCATGTAGAATATTGCACAATTATCTACTACATCTCTGCTTTGCCTAGACTAATTCAAGGCTAGTTATGATAACTGTCACACCCCTAAATATCTCACTGAATTTTTCACTAGTGCGCAGTGCTAAGGACCCGTCCTTAGCCAACCTTCCTTCCCAGGGTTTAGAAAAACAGAGTAAAACACAGAAAGAACAAAGCAACAGGGACACACGAGGTTACGGGAATCCTTTCCCAACTTGTATTAATCACTCTTACAAGACAAAATTGCTTCATGAACCATAATACAATGCTCTCACCCAAGCATACGAGAAGGAACCCCTTTTCCCAAAACTCTCTCTTTCTGTTTCAAGGCTGCAAGAGCCCTTTTAAAATATTCTAGCTACAGTTACAAATTTGAATTTCCCAATTCAAATCTTGGAGCCAACTTTGATGGTTATGCAACTGGCCAAAACCGCCCTCAACTGCCCTGCATAACCACCCACTACCTAGATAGTGGCCTGCACATGCCACCCACTTGCACCAGCCATCATCCCTCAGCCAACTGCAGGTCAAATGACGGCTTGACTTGGTCTACTACCATCTCCTCAGGTCTTGCTCGCCAAGCTGCTGGTGAGTCCCCCTAACAAGCCGACCCTTCCCCCGTAAGGTGCCTCTTGTGACCGAGTGCCCATCAGCATGTCTTTGATTAAGGCCCTCTAAGCCAGGCAGCGTGCACCAACCATCTAACCAAGCATCTGGTGCATCAGTGTGTCTTCCCCACACTGATGTGTGAGCCCGTGCCATGTCTAGGTGCCCATGGCTTGGCCTTGTTGCTTGCTTCCCCTGTCCTGACCAGCTTCATAGCAACGAGTCATGGCATTGCGCCCATGGCTGATCCCTCTTGGTGCACAGGGCATTGCGCCTCTGTGTTGTGCGTAGGCATCTTGGTGCAAGTCAACTATCGCTTAGAGCCATCAGACCATGGTATTGCGCTCATGGTTTCATCAGTTGGCTCACCGCACAAGACTTAAGCACCCTCGTGCCTGCACAGGGAGGGAGTAGGCCGCACCATGCCCCGTGTCATTGCGGCCACGAGGTGCACACCACACATGTCGTGGAGCCCATGTGTGTGCGCTCAAGTCGCATTGTGTGTCTTAGGCACGCCCAAGGCCGTGCCATGGTGCCCCCTTGGTGCAATCAAGGCTTCTCTTGGTGGCTCCCTCATTTGAGTCACCTACCCCCCCCCCCCCCCCCCCTCCTTAAAGAGCAATACGGACCGTTTTCATTATTTTTTTAGGAGACATCAATATGTATGAAGAGACATAATGGAATAATAAAATAATTATAAATTAAAATTCCAAGTCCCTTAGCTTTTATCTGCACCACCTAAGTTAGGTGCGCGCGCGTTGCCCATCTAGTACGCACGCAATGCATGTCTGGCTCGCCCACAGTGCGCGCGCGGTGCGCGTTTGGCTCGCCCGTGGCCTCCTCACATTGCTCCTAGAGTTTGAACCACCAAACCTCCAAGATTTCCCTGCTTTCATCCTAGGCTTTCATGGGTTCAAGGTCTACCCATGAGGCCTATTCCTCCATGGTTAAGTCAAGGGGCTAAGGGGCTAATAATAACCATGATGTCTGGCACCGAAACAACTATGACACTAGCCACAAGAAGAATGTTGACCAAAGAGTTATGGAGACTGAGGCCAAGGCATGGGTTGATAGCATAATCACAGAACATTCACTCTCACCAACTCCAAACAATTGTGTAATTGTACTTGCCAAATCAAAGCAGTCGCCAATATTCAAATTAATAACAACTCTACAAATTTAACTCATCTATTATTGAGAAGAAAATCGCCCTACCTACGTTCATTGTAGGAGGAAGTGCAAATTGAAGCAGAAGAACAAACTGATACAATGGATCTGACTACACCAAGCCAAAATGCGCTGCGCCTTTAACGATGACAATGCCCAACACAGGCAATACAATATACCGAACCACGATGATCCCCACTGTTGGGCTTTGTGGAGCCTAGTTTTGTTTGATCCGGTTTGACGACCCGACCCGAATAATATTGCATGGCTTTTTAATGGGAGATTTACTGAGGCTTGTTGGGCTCATTTAGCCCATTGTGGAACTACCTTTTGTAATTAGGGTTTTTTAGTGTGGTGTGGTTGTCGTGTTATATATATAGAGAAAATATTGTAGCCGCGATGGTTTGTACTCTGTATTCTTTCCTAATAATAGTTATATCCCTACAACTTCGTGGACGTAGGCATATTGCCGAACCACGTAAATATTGTCTTGAGCGTGTGATTGTTTTTCTTTGGCATGTGTTTTTTCTCTATTTTTTGTTTCTCACAAGTTGAGAATTCGGTTTAATTCCCCACAACTAGTATCAGAGCCTAGGGTTAGGTTTGAGTGGGAACAATGGCAGAGGAAGTAGGAAAGGCGTCTGGAATAGAAAAATTCGATGGCACAGACTTTGCGTATTGGAGGTTGCAGATTGAAGATTGTCTCTATGGGAGGAAATTGCATCTGCCTCTTTTAGGGACAAAACCTGAGAGTATGAAGGCTGAGGAATGGACGCTTCTTGACAGACAGGTTCTAGGAGTTATTAGGTTAACTATGTCTAGGTTTGTTGCACAAAATGTTGTAAAGGAGAAGATCACAACAGATCTAATGAAGGCTTTGTTCGGTGTGTATGAAAAGTCATCCGCAAACAATAAGGTGCATCTGATAAAAAAATTGTTCAATTTGAAGATGGCAGAGAATGCATCAGTAGCACAACATCTCAATGAATTTAATACAATCACAAATCAATTGTCGTTTGTAGAAATTGATTTTGATGATGAGATTTGTGTTCTGATCGTTTTGGCTTCTTTGCCAAACAGTTGGGAGGCAATGAGGATGGTAGTAAGCAATTCTACAGGAAAGGAAAAACTCAAGTACAATGATACACGAGATTTAATTCTGGCTGAGGAGATTCGCCAAAGAGATGCAGGCAAAACCTCAGGATCTGGTTCTGCCCTAAACCTTGAGACAAGAGGTAGAGGTAATGACAGAAATTCAAACCAGGGTAGATCAAAATCCAAAAATTCTAATCGGAACAGAAGCAAATCTAGATTAGGCCAATAAGTACAATGCTATAACTGTGGGAAAATAGGTCACTTTAAAAGGCAATGCAAAAGCCTTAAGAAGAAGAATGAAGATGATTATGCTAATGCTGTAACAAAAGAGGTACATGATGCATTACTTCTTGCAGTAGACCGTCCACTTGATGATTGGGTTTTAGATTCAGGAACTCTGTTTCATACCACTCCACACTGAGAAATCATACAAAATTATGCTGCAGGTGATTTTGGTAAAGTGTATTTGGCTGATAGTTCAACCTTAGATGTTGTAGGTCTGGGAGACGTTCAGATATCGTTGCCCAATGGGTCTGTTTGGTTACTAGAGAAGGTTCGACATATTCCTGACCTGAGGAGGAATCTGATTTCTATTGGACAACTTGATAATGAAGGACATGTAATATTATTTGTTGGTGGTACTTGGAAAGTTACAAAGGGAGCTAGGGTATTGGCTCGTGGAAAGAAGACTGGTACTTTGTATATGACCTCATGTCCAAGAGACACAATTGCAGTTGCTGATGCAAGTACTTATACAAGCCTATGGCACCATAGACTTGGTCACATGAGTGAGAAATGGATGAAGATGTTGTTGTCAAAAGGAAACTACCAGAATTGAAGTCCATTGATTTTGACATGTGTGAAAGTTGCATCTTAGAAAGCAAAAAAATGTGAGCTTCTTGAAAACTAGCAAGACACCAAAGGCTGAAAAATTGGAACTAGTACACACTGATTTGTGGGGGCCTTCTCTGGTTGCATCCCTTGGAAGTTCAAGGTACTACATCATTTTTATTGATGACTCAAGCAAAAAAGTATGAGTTTATTTTCTGAAAAATAAATCTGATGTATTTGAAACTTTTAAGAAGTGGAAGGTCATGGTTGAGACAGAAACAAGTCTGAAAGTAAAATGTTTGAGGTCAGATAATGGAGGAGAGTACATAAATGGAGGGTTCAATGAGTATTGTGTTGCATAGGGAATTAGGATGGAGAAGACCATTCCTAGGACACCACAGTAAAATGGTGTGGTTGAGCGCATGAACAGAACTCTCAATGAGCATGCTAGAAGTATGAGGTTGCATGCTAAACTACCAAAAACTTTTTGGGCTGGTGTTGTTAGGACTGCAGCTTACCTGATAAACCAAGGACCATCAGTTCCCATGGAATTCAGACTTCCTGATGAGGTTTGGAACGGTAAAGAGGTGAAGTTTTCACATTTAAAAGTTTTTAGTTGTATTTCTTATGTTCATATTGATTCTGATGCTCGTAGTAAACTTGATGCAAAGTCAAAAATATGTTTTTTCATTGGCTATGGTGATGAGAAATTTGGTTATAGGTTTTGGGATGAACAAAACAGGAAAATTATCAGAAGTAGAAATGTGATATTTAATGAATAGGTTATGTACAAGGACAGGTCAACTGTAGTGTCAGATGTTACAGAGATAGATCAAAAGAAATCTGAGTTTGTCAACTTAGATGAATTAACTAAAAGTACTGTCTAAAAAGGGGGTGAAGAAGATAAGGAGAATGTAAATTCACAAGTAGATCTGAGTACACATATAGCTGAAGTTCGCAGCTCTTCCAGGAACATTAGACCTTCGCTGCGTTATTCACTTGTTTTAAATTATCTCCTGTTGACTGATGGTGGTGAGCCAGAGTGTTATGATGAAGCCTTGCAAGATGAGAATTCAAGCAAGTGGGAGTTAGCCATGAAAGATGAGATGGATTCCCTGTTGGGGAATCATACATGGGAACTGACTGAATTACTAGTAGGAAAGAAGGCTTTGCATAACAAGTGGGTATATAGAATAAAGAATGAGCATGATGGTAGCAAACGTTACAAGACCAGATTAGTTGTTAAAGGGTTCCAACAGAAGGAGGGCATTGATTACACTGAAATATTTTCTCCAGTTGTGAAGATGTTAACAATCAGACTTGTACTGGGAATGGTGGCTGCAGAAAACTTACATCTTGAGCAATTAGATGTGAAGACAACATTCCTTCATGGTGACTTGGAGGAAGACCTTTACATGATTCAATTAGAAGGGTTCATTGTTCAGGGACAAGAGAATCTAGTCTGCAAATTGAGAAAAAGCTTGTATAACCTTAAACAAGCTCCTAGATAGTGGTACAAGAAGTTTGATAGTTTTATGCATAGAATTAGGTTCAAGAGATGTGAAGCTGATCACTGTTGTTATTTTAAGTCTTTTGACAATTCTTACATCATATTACTATTGTATGTGGATGATATGCTTATTGTAGGGTCTGACATTGAGAAGATTAATAATATGAAGAAATAATTGTCCAAACAGTTTGCAATTAAGATTTGGGAGTTGCAAAGCAAATCCTTGGTATGAGAATCATTATGGACAAGGCTAATGGTACATTGAAGCTTTCACAGTCAGAGTATGTGAAGAAAGTTCTCAGCAGGTTTAACATGGATGAAGCTAAACCAGTGAGCACACCCTTGAGTAGTCATTTCAAACTAAGCAAAGAACAGTCATCGAAGACAGAAGAAGAAAAGGACCATATGAGCAAGGCGCCCTATGCCTCAGCTATTGACAGGTTGATGTATGTTATGGTGTGTACAAGGCCAGACATTGCACATGTAGTGAGAGTTGTGAGCAGTTTCATGAGTAGGCCTGGAAAGCAGCATTGGGAGGCAGTCAAGTAGATTCTAAGATATCTAAAGGGTTCATTAGATACATGTCTTTGCTTCATAGGTGCAAGTTTGAAACTGCAAGGTTATGTAGATGCTGATTTTGCTGGTGATATTGATAGTAGAAAGAGTACTACTGGGTTTGTTTTTACTCTAGGTGGTACAGCTATATCATGAGCTTCAAATCTACAGAAGATTGTTACTTTGTCTACTACAGAAGCTGAGTATGTTGCAGCAACTGAAACTGGAAATGAGATGATTTGGCTACATGGTTTCTTAAATGAATTGGGTAAGAAGCAGGAGATGGGCATTCTACACAGTGACAGTCATAATGCAATTTTTTTTGCCAAAAATTTGGATTTTCATTCAAAGTCGAAGCATATACAAACAAAATACCACTTTATCTGTTACCTTGTTGAAGATAAACTGGTAATACTTGAGAAGATTTGTGAATCTAAGAACCCGACAGACATGTTGACTAAGGGTGTCACTATTGAGAAGTTGAAGCTGTGCGCAGCTTCAATTGGTCTTTTAGCTTGAGGACAGGAGAATGAGTTGCAGGGATGAGAGATTGTTTCTTGGAGAATAGCGGTTTGATGTTGGTGATTGAACTAGTCTCCAAGTGGGGGATTTGTTGGGCTTTGTGGAGCCTAGTTTTGTTTGATCCGGTTTGACGACCCGACCCAAATAATATTGCATGACTTTTTAATGGGAAATTTACTAAGACTTGTTGGGCTCGTTTAGCCCATTGTGGAACCACCTTTTGTAATTAGGGTTTTTTAGTGTGGTGTGGTTGTCATGTTATATATAGAGAGAAAATATTGTAGCCACGATGGTTTGTACTCTATATTCTTTCCTGATAATAGTTATATCCTTACAACTCCGTGGACGTAGGCATATTGCCGAACCACGTAAATATTGTCTTGTGCGTGTGATTGTTTTTCTTTGGCGTGTGTTTTTTCTCTATTTTTTGTTTCTCATAGGTTGGGAATTCGGTTTAATTCCCTACACCCACAATAAGTGGCAATTGCATTCCTCACCCTTTCAGACCTGACAATGATTGTCATCTATAATGAAGTGTTTCTAGCTTTACTAATATATACCAGATCAAGGTCAACCCTAGACAGGAATGATAAAAACCAAATTGATGAGATCAATTATACCTTTAAGAAGATTTGCTCCAAGTACCAAGATAATAGTTGGGATGGCAACATTCCTGATGTAGGACAACCCTAGGATGGTTGCCTACACTCAAGGGTAGGTGGGCTAGAGTTTTACTTTTAAGGTGTAAGGAGAGGAACAAAGAATAAATTTGATGGTAGAGAAAATTATAAGATAAGAAATAGAGAGAAAGAAGAAACAATGAAGAAAATATGGAAAACCTAAAAATCTCATTAAGGGCTTCTAGAAGTCTCACCTAGAAGAAAATCAATGAAATCTCACCATTAATGGTTGCAACCTTGCAATGAAAGAAAGTATAATACTATTCATCAAATTCATCACTTTGATTAACATTGATTAGCCTATTTATAGGCTTCTCTAAGAAATCCAAAGTCTACTATGACTCTAATAACCTATCATGACTCAAATTTTAATTATATTATAACTCAACTAGCTAATCCTAATTAGACTCCAACAAATACCAATCCGTATTCAATTCTAATTAATATTAATCCTACTTAAAGTTTACTTAGGTCTTCCTTTTCTTCCTTGAATAAACTTTAAAAGGCTTCCCCCTATCAATTCTCCCCGACTTGAAAGAACTCGACTCCGACGAGTTAGATGCTTGATACAATTCATAGAGATCGGGGTTAATCTTCTGAAAATCCGTTGTCGTAATCCATGTATTCTTAGAGTGTGGTTTGCCTCGCCATTTCACCAAAAAAATTTGGTATCCACCTTGTCAAGTAGACACAAGTTGATCATCAAGAACATACTCGATCTCAAGACGTGGGCTAAGAGTAGGTGGTAATTGAAGATCCAACTCTTCACTTACATCATTGTGATGGCCATGGTAGATATACAAATCTTTCACATTAAATATTGGACTAAAATGCAAGTTTGAAGGGAACTCTAACAAATAAGCATTCTCACCCAACCGCTTTAGTACCCGAAATGGACTCGCTTTCTTAGCTTGAAGCTTTTGATATGTGCTCGGATGAAATCTTTCTGGTCGTAAACGAACCATCACTAGATCACCTTCTTGAAATTGAATATATCTTCGATGTGCATCTGCTGCCTCTTTATAGTTCTCATTGCTGATTTTGATTTTTTCTCGTACATTTTCATGTATATCTCGTATATGACGTGCAAATGCATTACCATCTTGGCTGGTGCGGACAAAAGTAGGTAATGGTATAAGATCAACAGGTTGCTTAGGTTTCAGCCCATATGCCACTTCAAAAGATGAGTACCCAGTAGTACGATTAGTGGAGCTATTGAAAGCAAATTCGGCTTGTGGTAAGACATTATCCCAATTTCTCAACTGATCTCTCACAATGCATCTCAAAAGATTACCAAGACTGCGATTGACAACTTCTATTTGTCCATCAGTTTGAGGATGAAAAGAACTTGAAAATTTTAATTGAGTACCTAGCTTAGCCCACAAGGTTTTCCAAAAATAGCTCATAAACTTGACATCGTGATCAGAAACAATGGATTGTGGTAATCCATACAATTGAACTACTTCTTTAAAGAATAAAGCAGCAACATAAGAAGCATCTGAAGCCTTCTTATATGGGATAAAATGTGTCATTTTGGAAAATCTATCAACCACAACAAATATGAATCAAAGCCCCGTTGTGTCCTTGGTAATCCAAGTACAAAATCCATGCTCAAGTCTTCCCAAGGTTTGAAAGGAATTGGTAATGGTGTATATAACCCTGTATTTTGCTTTGACCATTTTCTTACTTGACATGCTCGACATTGTTTAATAACCTTCCAAACATCCTTCTTTAAACTAGGCTAAAAGAAGCGATCTTCCACCAAAGCAATGGTCTTATCTCGTCCAAAATGTCCACCCATTCCGCCTCCATGAAGTTTTCATATGACATGATCACGTAGAGAAGTCCTTGGTAAGCATAAACGATTTTTATAAAACAAGTACCCTTCTAAAATCTGGAAATCAATACATGTTACTTTTGAACCACTCAAAAGAGAGGAATAAACATCTCCAAAATCAGCATCATTGTCATAGCAATGCTTTAATTCTTCAAATCCAATTATAGTGGTTGACATGTTTACTAAGAGAAGGGTCTTCCTACTAAGGGCATCAGCTACTTTATTTTCAATTCCTGCACAATGCTTTACATTAAAGGTAAACATTTGAAGAAAACTACTCCATTTTGCATGTCAAGAGTTAAGCTTCTTTTGAGAATTAAGATATTGCAAGACTTCATGATCTGAATACAAAACA
Organism: Vitis riparia; assembly: GCF_004353265.1. NCBI lineage: Eukaryota > Viridiplantae > Streptophyta > Magnoliopsida > Vitales > Vitaceae > Vitis > Vitis riparia. The sequence goes on along the minus strand of NC_048434.1, from coordinate 24,531,938 downwards.
AATTCCTTGTAACTGAGATAATGTTGTTAATGCCTAATTGTTTGCACCACCGCATAGAATTCATGATCATATGTGGAGTATTTTTTCTTTGCCTCATTGAGCTTCTCACTAAAGAAAGCCACAGGATGTCCCTCTTGGCTAAGAACTGCTCCAATTCCCACATGGGAAGCATCATAGGCCACCTCAAATACTTTCTCAAAGTCTGGTAGACGTAGGATAGAAGGGTTCACCATCTTGGATTTGATTTCTTCAAATGCTTTGTTGGCCGCCTTGGTCCAAATAAATAAACCAAGTTTCATGCATTCAGTAATTGGGGCCATAATAGAGCTGAAATTTCGAATAAATCGTCGATAGAATGTAGTCATTCCATGGAAGCTTCGCACCTCATGGATATTTGTTGGTACTAGCCAATCAACAATAGCTTTGATCTTCTTCGGATCTGTTTCAACACCCTTAGAAGACACAACAAAGCCAAGAAATACAACACTAGGGCTCATGAAAGTACATTTTTCAAATTAATGTAAAACTTTTCAGCCTTAAGAGTGCGCATTACTTGCTTCAAGTGTTCCTCATGATCTTCACAAGATCGACTATAGATAAGAATATCATCAAAATAGACAACAATAAATTGTTCAATAAAAGGTTTTAATACCTGCGTCATAATCCGCATGAAGGTACTTGGAGCATTGGTTAGTCCAAACGGCATGACTAACCACTGATACTATCCATACTTAGTTTTGAAAGATGTCTTCCATTCATCCCTTGGTCTAATATGTATTTGATGATATCCACTTCTTAGATCAATCTTTGAGAAGATTACTGATCCAACCATCATATCTAGCATGTTATCAAGTCTTAGAATTGGAAATCGATACTTGGTTGTGATTTTGTTGATTGCACGACTATCCACACACATCCGCCATGATCCATCATTCTTTTGTGTTAGTAGGGTAGGAACTCCACAAGGACTTAGGCTTTCACGAATAAAACCTTTAGTAAGTAATTCATCAACTTGCCTTTTCAATTCAGCATGCTCTGTTGGATTCATTCTGTAGGCTGGTAAATTTGGTAATGATGTATCGGGAATCAAATCAATGGCATGTTGTACGTCACACATAAGAGGGAGTTGATTAGGTAACTCTGTAGGCCACAAGTCAGAAAAGTCATCAAGGATTTTACGTACATTTTCTGGATATTCCTTATCTTGTTCTTTAAATTCTTCCACTTTCCGAGCCATTAAAGCAAAAATAACTTTAGTTTCCTTGCTCTCATTTTCAAATTGACACATAGTAAGTACATTTTTTGGTTGTGCATTCTCATCTGACTTCTTAATTGGAGGGACTTCTTTCATTGGACGAAGGATCTTCTTACGTCCGTTGTGTATGAGAGCATATGTATTTTCATAGCCATCATGTTGAACTCTTCTATCAAAGAGCCAAGGTCTTCCAAGTAAAATATGACTTACTTTAATGGGTAAGACTTCACACCATACAGACTCTTCAAAGTCCTTACCAAAAAAAAATGTTACTAAACAACAAAAACTTACCGGGATAAAGGTGTCATTAACCCATGCTACTCTGAATGGATTTGGATGTCTCTCTGTCTTAAGGTTTAGCTTCTCAACAAGTTCTTGTGAAACTATGTTCAAATTGCTACCTCCATCAATGATCATGATGCATAATCTCATTTGGCAAGAAATACGTGTTTGGAAAATGCTAGTACGTCGCCAATCTTCTTTTCCTTTTACTTTTGGAATGGTTAATAAAGGTCGTACTACAAGACTATGTCATTCCGTCATACCATCATAGTAGTCACATTCTTCACTAACTTCATCTTCATTGTAGGTCTCTTCTTCCTTTGGGTAACTTTCCAATTCAGATTCTGGTTCTTCAACACGAAAGTGTAAACCTTTGGTTGGGCATACAACAGCATAATGACCATGCCCACCACACTTAAAGCATAAAGGAGTCACGTCTACTTTTCTATCTCCATTACTCATTGAATTTATACCCTTATTACCATTCTTATGAGCCATATTCGAAGTTTTTTGAGTGTTGCCCCCACCATTCACATGATTAGAAGTTCTGAAGTTTGATGTGCTTAAAGGTTTGCTTGCTGTCCTGTTGGAGAAAGTGCTCCCAATTTGTGAACTTGGACGCTTGGAAACCCGAAATTTGAGGTCTTCTTCTATTTTGAGGGCTAGTTGATAAATGTCATCTACGGTATAAGTGTGTGCAGCTATCATCTCAAGTTGAATCTCCATTCGAAGTCCAGCTTTGTAGCGGGCTGCAAGTTGAGCATCACTTTCCCGTACTTGATTTCAAATGCTCAATTCATGGAATTCTTCTGTATATTCTTCAACGGACTTGGTACATTTTTTAAGGGAAAACAATTTTGTATACATAAGTTGTTCATAATCAATTGGGAGAACATGCTCCTTCATCTTCAACTTCATCTCGTCCCATGTGTCAATAGGCGGTTGGCCAATTCTATGAACTTGATTCTCAATATTATGCCACCATAGACGTGCTGCTCCTTTTAACTTTGCCTTCACAAAACGAACTTTTCTATTTTCGGGCATTGCATACCAATCAAAGTAATCTTCTATTGACATAATCCAATCAAGAAAAGTTGTTGGATATAGTTTTCCATAAAATTCAACAACTTCAAGACGTACTTTTTTTGTCACATCATCATCTAGCTCAAAAAGTTTGGTCTTTCTTTGATTCTCCATCATAAAATTGTTTGGTTCTTCGCGTGATCGACTTGGCAATTGTATAAATTGATGACTTGCGATCTCTTCTTCAATTGGTCGTTTTTCTTGACTCTTTTCTAATAACTTCATGATCTCATCAAGTTTACTATTTAGATGTATTATAGCATCTTGATGGGATTGTTGTGTGGTTGAAATTTCCTCCAAGCGTATTGTAGCGACATCTTGATTGCTAGAAGTTTTTTTTGGAACTCATGCTTGCATAAGTTGCTCCGCTCCTTAATTGCATATGCCTTCAAGCCAAGAATTTTGACTTTGATACCAAAATTGATGTAGGACAACCCTAGGATGGTTGCCTACACTCAAGGGTAGGTGGGCTAGGGTTTTACTTTTAGGGTGTAAGGAGAGGAACAAAGAATAAATTTGATGGTAGAGAAAATTATAAGATAAGAAATAGAGAGAAAGAAGAAACAATGAAGAAAAGATGGAAAACCTTAGAGTCTCACTAAGGCCTTCTAGGAGTCTTATCTAGAAGAAAATCAATGGAGTCTCACCATTAATAGTTGCAACCTTGCAATGAAAGAAAATATAATATTATTCATCAAATTTATCCATTTGATTTACATTGATTAGCCTATTTATAGGCTTCTCTAAGAAATCTAAAGTCTACTAGGACTCTAATAACCTATTATGATTTTAATTCTAATTATAACATCCAAAGTCTACTAGGACTCTAATAACCTATCATGACTCAAATTCTAATTATATTATAACTCAACTAGCTAATCCTAATTAGACTCCAACAAATACCAGTCCATATTCAATTCTAATTAATATTAATCCTACTTAAAGTTTACTTAGGTCTTCCCTTTCTTCCTTGAATAAACTTTAAAAGGCTTTCTCCCATCAATTCCTGTAACTAGGTATAAAATAGTTAATAAGAAGATACTTTGTTTGGCTCAAAATCTACGTAGATCTAATGACCTGTGAAGTCAAAACATTTGTCTGCTTTCATTTAAAATGGGGCTACTTGGGGATCTATAAAGTTTGTACTCCGGAGTGTTGTCTTTTTCAGGTTTAGAGCAAAATGGACCAATAACATTTAGTATAAGAACTATGCTTGGAAGCATCTTCAGAGAAGAATTTCTCATGGCCTCAAAATAAATATCATAACCTCTGTCAAGAGTGTAAGAACTGTTTAATTGTAAAAATGTAGTAAACTTTAAACGGATACTTTTCTCGAGCTCTCAAATTGGCACCATATGGATTTCTCCAAAAAGCACGTACACTATTTTCCTAACGTATACAAACCAAGAAATACCTCCTAAAAATTTGGAAAAACTACAAAAAGAAAAAGAAAAGAGAATTGATGGTATATGATTGTCATGAGTGCCAAAATAGAAGTATTCTTTACTTATATTGCATATGATTTCTAGTTAATCTTAAGTTAGGAGGTGGAAAATGAAACACAAAATCAATGATTGAACAGTCTGAGGTAGGATATGCACCCCAACAAAGATGCAGAATCTTGAACCACACAAAGTGGAGCACTATCACCAATCATTGCTTTTCAAAGCTGAGGGACGATACCAATAACCAAACCAACAAACTATAAAAGAAAGCAGCAAGTATTTTCGTGTAGGAAGTGTACAACATTTGTTTTTTGATAAGTAACTTTCAGCTCGTCATCAAACTTTAATCAATTTATCGATTTAACATAAATATATCAGCACCCCCATGTTACAGATATTCATCTTTCCGATAGGACTTATCTAATTGAAAGATGATATAGAGAAATCTGATTAGGGAAGAGAAATGCAAATGATTAAAGAAAAGTTTTCATTCTTGAATTTTTTTAGCATCTTTAATCTTCCAAGCAAGAACCAAACAGAGGGCAGATTGGTGTGTTGCATCGCTACAAAGTGTAGCCCATATGTATAAGATCAGTAAGCTATAGAAAGAGGTAGATGGTACAGAATATCTAAGCACTATTAGCATACCGCTCCAGCGGTTGAAGGTGCAAACAGCATCCTCATATCAATCTTTAACCCATTCATTTTTAGGCATTGCTTAATCTTGTCTAAAATTGAAACCTATCAAGAAAAATATGAAAAGAAGGCGAGATCATTAACTCCAAACATAATCCAGTTCCTGGGAATATGGTATTAAGACATAGAACAACATTTCCCTCAGGTATCATGCAAGAGAGCTCAGGTTGATATGAGGAAGCTTCAGTAAATAAACGTCCATTTGAAGGAAGTAAAGGTCCTTGGGAACATTTTGAAATACCATAGGGATTTTCTCCAAAGGACATCCTGCTGATTGTGGAATCACTCATATTCGCTCCCACATTGGTCTTAATTGAGTAGATCCACATAATATTGTATACATAAGACCATAAATAAATGGCTCCAATCTAAAATATGAAATGGGAAATGAGAAATGATAAAAATCAAAGTGAATGTAAAATCCATTATTGCACAGTAGGACATTCTAAAATAAGATCCATTAGACAGATATATTCTACCATACGGCTATCTCAGAAATTCTATTCTCAGAAACAAATGTCATTTTTTTATAGGTTACTGAGAATTAAAGATCATACAGCCATGGACAGTGAAGCATAAGTCAATCCATGTCTGCAACAAACATCAACTGCTCCAAACGGACTGCCTTTCTCTCTACTGACTGCTGGAATTATAATGAGAAGCAGATTGCCCAAATTTCCTGTTAAAATCAACCCCAGATAATATAATTTGGAACTCTCGATTGCTCTTTCGTGGTGATATGATACAAAAAGGTTTGTGTCATGGAGAGATTGAAGATTAACTTCATGAAATTTGGTCCAAGGTGGAGATTGTTAAGAAGTGTCCCAAATTCCTAATTAGTATAGATTCCTTTTTGTAAAGAATATTATGTAGAATATTTCTAGATTGATATATTATTGTAATATTAGACTTCCTTATAAAATAAAGAAGGTTGTTGGAAATATCTCGTCATGAGGGGAAAAAGTCATGAGATGGAGATGGACCTGTAAAGACTATACAAGGTGGATATAGATGTGAGGAAGAACGGGAGGTACCTGGTGGAGCGAGAGGGCTCGTAGTAAGGTATGGATACAAGGAGTGGGGAAACATGGGATGTTTCGGGAACCTAATAGTTGTATCTGGTTCTGTCCTCTGTAATATTTTCTATTGTATAGTGGAATCATTCTCTCTTATCCGTGGATGTAGGCATGGTTGACCGAACCACGTTAAAACCTCGTGTGCCGTATGTGTGATTGTTTTATCTTTGTGTTCTTGAACTAACATTGTTGGCATCAAAGTTTTCGTTGGCATAACATGGAGGACTTTTTTGTATTAGAATTAGTCTAATGCAGTTGGCTGAAGGAATATTTATAGTCTGCAAATGGGCTGTTCTTGTGGGCAAGGGTACTTTGTTTACATTCCACAGGTAAATATAATGAAAATGAAAGGAAACACAAATGGATAATCGAAGACTTGAGCTCAATTCCAACCTTCAAAATGAGTATCATCCTTTCATTTGACTAATTAAGCAGAGTTCACAAAACCGAATTAGTTAAATATTTTGGTTGGGCAGGCCTCCACTCACCAATAATAATGCGAAAGCAATACATATATAATTGAAAGAAATAGTTTAAATTGCAGAACAAGCTTACACTATTTAAATGCTTCCTTGCATCCTCCCCCAATATACCTATTCGATCAATGGCGAGAAGTGAACCAACAGCAGTAAGCAATAGAACTTTTTAAGACTGGTACCAAGGCAGCAACAAAGAGATCCAGAAGCCCCATTATCAAAGTTGTTACTCTCTCAAAATTATTTCATACTACACCTACGCAGAAAGAAAAAAAAAAGACAATAAAAAGAAACTCATTATTGGCCAAATACTAATCTGTTCTATTTACTAAAAGATGACCCAGCACCATGGAATCATGGATATGAGTAGAGGAAAAAGAACACAGATTAAAAAGAGGGCTTCCCTTCCTAACAAGAAATTCTCCTCTGGGAACACATGAGATCAAAATCAATGCTTATTTTGAACTCTACTGAAACAAAGCTTACCCAGACAATCATCTTGGGATCAAATCCATGAAACGGAAGAGATTCAAAAGAAGAAAATGCCATGCTTATACATAATTCCCCAATGAATATCTCCTTCAAAATCTTATACAATATCATCAGAAAGCTTTATTCCAGCGCCTATTGTTTCAATTTCCGGAAAAAAAAAAACCCGACATGCAATGAAGAGATTCCGGCCAAAAGTTGATAGAAGAAGGAAAGGAGCCATTGAGGAGAAAGAAATACCGATGAAAAGAGAGAAGGGTGGATGGGGGCCGTGAGCATGCGGAGTGCCACGTTTTCGTATCCACCAGCTCCGCATTCCGCAACAAGGAAGAGAGTCGTTGTTCAATGTTCACGTACTTATTCTCTTATGGGCTGGGCTTGCTTTTAGGCTTTGTACTTGGGAGGTGGTCGGGTTTCCCCCTTTTTAAGACACTAGGTCCGCACTAGTTTTGTTACAAATTAGAACTTGGAAAATTGGAATCACCTCCGTTTATTTATTTATGAAAGTATATATATATATATATTCATGAAAAGATTTTATGTGATAATAAGTTTGTTATTGCATTGATAAAAATCTGATGTTTTAGAAACAAACACATAAGTATCAAATTTCATTAAGTTATGAAACTTATAAAAAATTAAGAGATTGAAGTTGAATTTTGTATATTAGAAAATCAAGTTACAAATATTTTTACCAAATCATTAAAGATGGTCGAAAAGTGGAAGATAATGTTTGGTATGATTTTACAAATACTGTTGAAATCATAATCTAACTTATCAAATTAGAATAAGTTTTGGAATTGAATAAATATTATGAATTGTTATTTATTTAGGTTTTTCATGTTAATTAGGACTTTTATTCTAAATTGGAATTTTATTACAAGTATGATTAATTTATTATAAATAAGCTTGTTATTATATTGAAAAAGAAAATACAATAAATTTTTTATTTTTAGTAAAAATATTATCAATATCCGATAGGTTCCAACAATTTTATTTTTTGTTATAAATTGAAACTGAAGCAAAAATTATAATTTTTAAAAAATTATATTGATATTGCAAAAATGTTATTATACACCAAATAAATTAAAATATTCTTTTTATAAGATTTTTTTTTTTTTTTAACTTTCATGTAAAATTCATTTTCAAGTCATAAATTCTTTGAATAGAAATAGTTAAACAAGTGCAAAACCTCTCACTACGTTTAAAAAATTGCTTATAGATCCTCCAAAGTCAAAATGCATTGTGGGAAAAAACAAAGAAATCAAACTCAGAAAAATAAATAAATAAATATTCATTTAGCCAACAAAAATATTACCCTTACATGACATCACTCCAAGCCTTCTCTTTTTTATGTGATAAGAAAAGATTGATAAATAAATAAATAAATAAAAATATATGAATGAATACAAGTAATTAATAATACAATTTTGGTGGACACATCTGACATGTCGATGTCAGATTAGATTCAGAGCTTTCTACTTGACTTCTTTGAGTGATAATATGGATGAGCATTGGGCAAGGCGCCCAAGAACACACATACTATGCCTCTGTGATTGAGCTGTAGATGTCTGCATCAATCATCAATATGATATCAAGGACTGCAGTGCAGTACTGGTGGTGTCTGTGGCAAACTGTGTGTGGAGCAAATGCACATCAAGCTACAAGCCACATAAACAAGGTGGACCAAAGCGTGAGGGCAACTGACGCCAAGGCATATGTCCACAGCATGATGACAGAACATTCGCTCTCGCCTGCTCCAAACAGCTGCGTGATTGTGCCTGCCACATTACACAACTGCCTCTAATTAATCCTTTTTCTATCGACACCCAAATTATAATAGAATTATGTTTCAGGTGTATTTCCATACCTATGTTCATGGCTGGCGGAAGTGCATATTGTAATAGAAGGACAAACTGATACAAGGGATCTGGGTTCACCAGACCAAGTTGGACTGCGCCTTTAACAATGGCAATGCCCAACAGAGGCAGGAATATATACCGGACTACTATGATTCCAATAAGGAGTGAGGCCCGAATTCCTGAGCCCTTTAAACCTGAAATTGAAAAGCACCACCATGGCATCCCGTGAATACTCTATTTTGCCAATATGAGAACGGTGTACCAGAACTAGGCTAATTCCAGATAAACTTGACAGGAATTAAATCAAATCCATGACTACCTTTAAGAAGGTTTCCTCCCATGATCAGGGTGAGAGCTGGAATGGCTGCATCCCTGCAAATATTATGTAGAGATAATTAAGGGATTGAGAACCTTGTTATCAAACACACCCTCTAAAAGAAAAAAAGAAAAAAAAAGCTATGAACAATTTGTTAAAGAAGTTGGAATTGATCCATGCAAAGAGAAAGCAAAAAAAAAAAAACACTTTCTCTCCATTTCCCAAATATGATTTTCAGGGTCTAAACTTAAAATGTCTTGGCTAAAACATGGGATAAAACACCTAATAAGGGCCCGACTTGACAGGAGCTTAAACTGAGGATACAGGTGGGATACATACCCCAGCATAGAAGTGGAATCTTGTAGAACGCGAAGAGGGGCAGTACTTCCAATCAGTAACTTCCGAAGCTGAGGAACCATTCCAATGATAAACCCAAGAATCTATACAAGAAAACATTCAAGTATTTTAGGTCTTAGATCCCTCTGCAGGACTGTTTTGCATAAACATCAAACGCCGAACATCATTACTCAAATGATTTTTTTTTCTTGTGATCGGGCACATGTTTTTAAAATGAATAGGAGTTTCCATTTGCATTTCAGCAGATCGTACACCAGCCATAATGCAATGGGACCACTCTTGATGCATGTGGAAGAGGCCAAACCTGGTGCATCTGCAACAGGCCAAAATGATCTCTACAGTAGGAGAATCATTCAGTCGACCACATCCACATATATATATGTGGCGCAGAATGGCCCCCAAATTAAGGAAATATCTTGGTGAACACACAGAAAAATATATCCCTAACTATTAAATGTGGTCAGCAAAAGGAAAGCAATGTACATCTTGACAATTCAAAGAGAAGTGGGTTACAGGCTTTAAGAGAGTACCGCTCCAGTAGTTGAAGGTGCTAACAATGCCTGAATATTGATCTCTCTTGAAAGCATCCTCAAGAATCGCTTCACCTTATCTGAGGTTGTCACCTGTCAATATCAAACTCTAAAAATGATTAAATTTCTGTTGCTGCCTTTAATTCTTCTACAACAAACGATAAATAGGCAGTACATTACCATCTGCCCTTAGCCATTAGTTTCAGATATGCATTTACAAAATGATTACATGCAGGCATGAGATTATGTTTCACAAGTACAAGCGATTTTCTGTTGTAACACAACAGCAACATCAATAAGGTAGTAAGAAAAGGCCTGATGACAATAAAAATTTGACCAGCGCAACATTTTGCTGTCACCCTCCTCTCTTTGGTTGGAATAGGACTTAGTTTAGTTGATTTAGAAGGATGGGCAACAATCCAACATAAACATAATCTAAATGACAGACGGTTGAAGGAGAAAATAATAAAAACCCAAAATGAGAACTACAATAGTCATCATCTGTGGAGATCCAGAGATGTTACACCACTACTTTTTACTAGGGTCTAGGCACCACCAATAAGGTAGTGTCTCATGAATACAATTTTACATGCCATTATTTGCACCCTAGGCCCATTTGTTTGTGAGATTAAATGCCCTTGTTTAACTACTCAAATCTCATCATACATATTTGATAGTCTGAATCACTGAAGTTACTTAACATTTTCCCTTTTTACTATCACCCTTCATTGTTTCATAATCAAAGGAAAGCATCACAAAAAATCAAATTTCTGCAAAATAGAAAGATGGGAAACAACCTTCAAGTTTTCTTCAGACTGAGTGCAAGGAAGCGTCAATTGATCTGCATAGTCTACAGAGATGGAACAATCTTTTGAGTCAAGAAGTGGTTCCCTCATCTTGGCTGGGGAATCGTCTTCTATGTTGATAACTTCTGTTGTCCCGACGGAGGAAACCCGCACAATGTTGTAAACATAAGACCATAAGTAAATAGCTCCAATCTGCAATATACAGACAAGTAATTTGTTGTCTTTGTCAGACAATATAACCATCAAATTAGCGTTGACAATGGACACACAAACACATGAATGTATTGGTATCAATTACATGTGGGTATTATTCATAAATGCCAGATGAAGCAAACAAAAGACCTTACCGCCATGGAAAGTGAAGCGTAGGCCATTCCATATGTATGACAAACATCAGGTGCTCCGAATGGACTGCCTTTCTCTCTACATACTGCTGGGACAATAATCAAAGGCAAGTTGCCCAAGTTTCCTGTTCGAATTGACCCAAAAACATTCTCAATTCTCCATTTTCATCTATATCAAAGTCAAACGAAATTACACAAAGACAAGTACCAGCAGCACAACAACCCAACACAAGACCCCTGAGATGTTTAGGAGCTCTGGTTAATTTGACAAGCAACCATCCAAGTGCTGAGCCAATCACAAAAGTTATAAGGATGTTGAATGGCATGAACCACCTGCATTCACAAAAGTAATACAAGCATGAATAAACTGAAGAGAATAGAGAACATTAAACCCCCCGCGCACAAAGAAAAGGAAAAAAAAAACTCACAGCAAGACAACGCTCTCAAAAGTAACTGTGTTAGCCAGGTTGATACACACAAGTGCAGGATTGAGTACAAAGAACACAATCTGACGACAAAATTTAAAAGAAGAAATCAAATTAAAGCACAGAAAACTTGAAACTACAAACATGGAGGAAGAAAGAAGAAACAACTTACTGTATTTAGTTGCTTCCTGACATTCTCCCCAAATATGTCAAAACGATCCAAGGCAATAAATGAACCAACTGCGGTGACCAACAGAACTTTGATAACCGGCATTGAAGCAACAAAGAACAAGTCTAGAAGCCCCATTCTCAAGTACTATCCTCTTTTCTACACACTCCTACGCCAACAAGCGTTGCTCATATAAATATGGGAATTCTCACCCACCAGTCAAATACATACACCCAGATTCCAGTTCACGGAACCTAGCGTCGCCCCCCAAGGGGGAGGTGAAGAAATTTGTTACGTAAAGTTTAGGTGGAGTCATATGCTTTTGTCGTTTATCCATTAAGTTTATTGATTAAGGGTGCTACAATTTTGAAAACAAAAGAAGGAAGATAACTGGAGGGCCGATATACATGGGAAAACCGCGTAATTCATATCATCCTAACCGCCCAACTAAGAAGGTTTTCAACATATGCCAGAAAACGACATGCACAGTCAGCAGGGCCCTTTGTTCACATCCATTTATCTTTTTTGTTATTTCCTTCCCGGTTTGAATCTACTTTTTAGCAGCTGGTGCCCACAATAGCATTCCCATTATTAGTTACCTCCCTTTTCAGTTTTGATGCCTGTAAACTTGCTGTAAATTCTTTGGGTCTCCGTCTATCCACATTTCTTTTGCTTTATACCTAAGAAGTGATATATTTAGTATTTACATTAAAATTTATAATTGTTATATTTTTGTTATTATATATATTTACAAGATGATGTATTTTCTCTTAAGATAGTTCATCTATCTTTTTTTAATCCTTATCATTTTCTAATTAAGAATTTTATTGAAATAAGAATTTAGGTATAACTTTGATTCATTGATCAGTATGACCTTCCTCGCATGGTTTGTGTTTGGGTCTATCTACGTACGTCTCTTTTGCTTTATACCTAAGAAATAGTAATCGGATTTCATTTTTTCTATCCATGAGTATTATTTTCAATGATTGATATGGTCCATACTCCATAGCATTTTTAAAATTCCTTATGCCAATTTTATTCAACACGGGTTTTTTCATGCTCCCATCTAGAAAAGAAAACATATTAAAAAAAAATCATCAAATCATCTTATTCTTCAAGATTGGTGTCTGGTGATACGATCAAAGCAGATCCATTTTTATATTTTGTTATATACTTATATTTTTGTAATCACAACTGTTGTTAAGCCTTTAAATTGAGAAAAACTTAACTCAAATATTAAAAATATTATTTAAAGATGGGAAGAAACTTAACTCAAATAGGTCTCTTCTCTTTCAATGTGAAGACAGTGCATGTAGGAAGATGGTTTGTAAGATATGATTGGTAAAATAAATTTATAAAAATTTTAAAACTAGTAGCTTCGGGCATTCCATTTATGATGATGTGCCAAATACATTGATTGTATACCGCGGGGGAGGAGGAGGGGGCATTCTGGGAGAAGGACAGCCACATCAAGCCAGCAGGTCCACCCTCGTGCAAAATGTGGAAACATTAATTATTATTATAATTAATGATCAACGGCGGTAACCATTTCACACCCCACCACACACACTAGAAACCATCACCGTTCTTTGCCTTTTTTTTTTAACAACCTAAAGGACTTTCTGGGACCCAGTCCTACCCACAAGGCCTCCGGTCCGGCCGAGGATTGAGGAAGCCACGCCAAAGTAGATCTTATCATTACCACTAGACCGTCTGACTTCGTTGCCCTACTTGGCGGCTTGGCCCACCAACGAGACGGCCTCTCCAATATAAATGTGGCGGTAGTTTGAAGCAATTCTGAGTCTCTGACTGACCATTGGTTATGGACTGCGGAAACCTGTCGATAAGATTAGGATGGCAACGATGCAGCTTCCAGGATCCATCAATCTAACCAATGTGCCCTATGCCTGTCGATAAGATTAGGATGGCAACGATGCAGCTTCCAGGATCCATCCCTTCGCTCCCTGCTCTTATCATTTTGATATTCACATTTTTTTAATACAATTTATAAATAAATTTTTATAATTTAATTCTTTTGAAAATTAGATTGTTTATTGGGTTGATTTTATTCATGTCATCTAGTCCCTATTGATTTTAAATTTTATTGAATATCATTTATATTATTTTTCTGTGTTATTTTTTCTCATCCAAAATAATACAAATATTAAAAAAATAAATAAATTAGTGGAAAAGTGAGTGAAATTAACTTTTTTTTTTTATGTTAAAAATGAAAAAATAAAAAAATAAAAAAATGAGAAGATTGTTTTAAAGGAAAGAACACCGGACGAGAGAAGGTGAATGCAAAAAAAAAAAACTACTATTATCATCCCCTAACAAGATAACCATGGGTCCAACCAAAGTCAAGTCAAGTAATCATGATTAGGTGGAGAGTAAGCCTGTTCATATCCTCAGAGGCTAATTCTTCATCCTGCTCCTTGTTAGGCTGGAGGCAATTTGATTGAAAGAAAGTAGGCATGTGTGATGGGAGCAGGAGTTGGGGTGACCAGAACGAACCAATAGGAGACCAAGCTTTGTCGGGTCCATGCATGCAGCTACAGTATACAGGGACCATACCCATTAATCCATTACCAAACCTATAAACTGCAAGCACATGAAAACACCCATGTCATAGATATTTTGTGTGTTTCTGATAGATGTGGAGAGAAATTGTGGTGAGAGGAGAGATACGAAAATGTAAACAAGAAGAAAGCTTCCATAATATAAATACGTATGAACACTAAGATGACAGCCCTGTCCAGTCCATAAAGATTAAAGACTTCTGAGTTCTACTTTAGGTTGGTGTCACTGTCACTCCACCCTCAAATAGGATCCGAGGTCCAAGGAAGGATCCAGCCTGGCTCTCCTGTGAAAAACGTGTACGTGTGATTGGTTTGAGAACCAAAAGCTCAGGGCCTCTGACTATTGCTTTTCTTTATTTTTAAAAGTTAAAACATAAAATTATATTTGAAAAATCAAACAGCAATATGACTAAAAAAAAAGGGGGAGCTGAATCTCATGGTGGCCGTTAATTATCACAGAATAGGACTCGTCATGGAAATTTTGAACCATGCCCATCAAATATGACTAAAAGTCTAAAAACTCGTCTGACAAAAGGGTCATTCATAAAAAGCTTTTTTAAGTGATAATAATTAAGTGGCTATGACCAGAGGATTTAATGATGCTCATTTGATGCCCGTTACCTTCTATTGAGTATTGTGATGGCCTCGCACGTTAAAGATTTTTAATAAAACTTGTGAATTATTTAATTTATAATATAATATTTTTAAAATTATTAAATGGAACATATAATGCGACCTTCTAAGAAATGAACCAGTTGGATGAAGGCATATTTATAATATTCTACACATGGATTGTACTTGTGTAGAGCTAGAGATGCCCAGAGCATTAATTAAAGTAGAGGCACTGGCCAACACAAAAAGTCTTCAACTTTGATCCACAAGCCCCAATATTCCCACTGCTCCTAACTAGAAAAACAAAAAGCAACCAAGTAATCTCTTCAAATATCTGATCTCCACCTCCCTTACCAACACTAATTAATAATTCTCCATGTGGAACACGTGAAAGTCAAAGTCAATCAAGCATTTACTATCAGGCTCTTCGTTTATTAATCTTTTCATCTGCTCTGATTAAAGGGCTCATTTAGGGAGTCGATGGAATTGAATACGTGAACTGGAAGAGACTTAAAAGAAGAGAAGGCAATGGAGAGAGGAAAAAGTGCATGCTTACGTATAACTCCCCAGTGAAAATGGTATTCAAACAGTTGTACAATCTCATTCCAGAGCTTCTTCGAAACGCCTCCTGTTTCATTATTATTATTATTATTATTATTTTTGAAAAAAGAAGCAACTATTAGATGTTGCAGTGAAGATAAAATGATTGGAATCCACCATTAAAGTTGAAAAAGAAAAAAAGAGTGACTGTCACTCACTTTTCTCTTTATGGACTTTCGACTTTGGAGTTGGGCTTTTATTAGGCCTGCTGTTTTCCCTTTGACTAGGCACTCCATCCACTCTGGGAGATGTCTCCATAGCCTTTGCTGCCTTCTAAACTTGGTCCACTTCTACCTTCTGTTAACTATCAATCTGGATTAACCTTGTTTGCTTTCCATGAGCCACGAGCCCATACTTGTCAGTTGGATACATTTCTGAAAATTCTCTGTTTCCTAGCTCTCATTGAAGATGCAGAAGAGTGAGTGAGAGAGAGAGAGAGAGCAAGAGGAAATCAACCTCAGAAAACATAATCAAGCTAAGTTGTCATTTGTCAGATAGACTTTTTATTTGAAAAGAAAAGGTCCAATATTACTGAATGCAAAATAGTAATACAATATTGACAAAGCACAGCTGACATCTTTATGTTGGATTACATTCCCTGTTTTCTACTTAGCCTTTGGAGGAGCATGCTATTTGGCCTTTGTTAATGAGCTGTTGTCATCTGCATAGACATTTGGTCAGGAAATCTAGTGAAGATTGTACTCTTGGTGTCAAAGGACTTAATGTGACAAATTGTGTGAAGAAATGAAAATCAAGATACAAGCCACATGAACAAGGTTGACCAAAGTGTGAGTGAAACTGATGCCAAGCCATATGTCCACAGCATGATAACAGAACATTCACTCTCACCCGCTCCAAACAACTGGATAATTGTGCCTGCAAGATTAGGGAGTTGAGTCAAATTTTCATATTAAAAAGGCAAATATAATCCAAGGAACGAACTTCAACTCTTTCTTAAACTAGTGAAATTATCAAAAGGACTGATGTCCATCCTGTTTTAAGTTGTGACAAGTATGGCTAGTACTCCTCACAGCAGCATAAAACAGACATCTCAAAATTCAAACAAAAGTATTCAGTGAATTCAACCATTGCTGTTCATTTAAATTCTCATGGCAAAAAAAAAAAAAAATTATATATGTCAGATAACAAGGTTGATCCTTTCCAGAGTCCATAGTGTACATGAATGACTTAAGTCAAAATATAAGGCTTACTGATCATATTTTAGGAAGGAACTCTACTTCAATGTTTATATTTTTCAAACCTTCTAAAATTTCAGAGAGGAAAGAAAAATGGTTGCCCTCTTCAGACAATATCGTGAAACCAGTCAAATACCTTTCATTTCTAGTATCAACAGAGAGAAAATGTAATCTACCATTTTCATTTAATATAATATGTTTCAGGTACAACAATAACAATTGAAAATATTAACGTTATGTGACAAGAAGATCATGCCATTAGAAGCAATAGATACTATATTTTCATTTTTGGATCTGTCATATTTTTTGAAATTGGAAAGGGATGTTCAGTTAACCTGTCATGATTATCCCATTCAACCATGCTTCAGCCTAGCAGATTATTCAAGTGGGATCCATAAAACCATACATGATGTGATTTGCGAATCTTATTGTCTCAAGTAACTCTTAGAGGTCAGAGCTCAAGTGTCAACTGCAAGCGTTTAATTGGTTTCATATAACTTAAGCCCATTATAACAAAAAAAAAAACAATCAAACACAAAGAAAGAGGGGAATTGAACATTACTTATGTTGGACTGAAATCAAATAAAGCATAAGACAAGACATACTAATCAAATCAAACTAACAACATCATATCTGCAGTTGACTAAATTTCCATACCTAAGTTAATTGCTGGTGGAACTGCATATTGAAGTAGAAGAACAAACTGAAACAAGGGATCTGGGTGCACCAGACCAAATCGAAGTGCACCTTTAACAATGATAATCCCCAAT
This sequence comes from Vitis riparia, assembly GCF_004353265.1. Classification (NCBI taxonomy): domain Eukaryota; kingdom Viridiplantae; phylum Streptophyta; class Magnoliopsida; order Vitales; family Vitaceae; genus Vitis; species Vitis riparia. The sequence continues at coordinate 24,514,570 of NC_048434.1, read as the reverse complement.
AGAGGGAGGAATATAAACCGAACAGCTAAAATTCCAACAATGAATGATAGTTGAATTCCTGACCCTTTTAAACCTGGAAAACACAACCAGGCATCTGATGAATACAGTTCCTTGCCAACATGAGAGAACAACATACTAGAACTAGTCCAATTCATGGTAAGCAAGACAAGTATCAAAACCAAATCTACAATTACCTTTAAGAAGGTTTCCTCCCATTATCAGGATGATACTTGGAATGGCTGCATCCCTGCAAATATTAGAAAGGAAAAACAAAGGAAAACCGTGTTATCAAAAACCGAATAAATAATTCTAAACAATTTGCTGGAGGCTGTAACATCCTTGACCATAGTTGATACAAAGTGGAAACAAACATTTTTTGAGTGGTGCACACAAGCATATCTGTGGAGTTATTTTACTGTGAGAATCCATGCATGAAGTATATCTTGCTAAGTAACCTAAGTTCTTACCAAGGGCTATGAACCAAGGGAAAACTCTTAGATGTGTTTACAAAACCATCTTTCGCATGACCAACAGGCCAAAAACTACTCCATTCTCATCAACAGTAAATTTTTCAACATAGCTGACATGCTTTCTTTGTTGGAGGGTTGCCTACATATCAATTTTTCATTTTTGTGCAGGACCATAAAGACCATAGGGAAGTGGCTACCAGTACGAAATTTTGCATGTTGAAGGAGGGTTGTAATTGGATAAAAAACAGAACAATAAGAAATAGAAGTTGGGAAAAAGGTCATCTACCTTTTTCAGGATTCATACATAAACATAAACATATATAATTATTGCCAAAATAATAGATTAGTATTCCCTACAATCCAGTATAAATCAACTATTACCGAAATTGGCTTGTTACAATCTCCTATGGTTGTTGACATGTATATACAATCTAATTACAACCTTTATAGTAAAATATATTCTCTTGTTATTCTTGATGCCCAGAATAATGTCACTTCTAGAGATCAGACTGAAATTGCAGCAGGATTTAGTAGGAGTAATTCACATTGGGGAATAAGATTTTTAATTACTAGAGAAAGGAAATTTTGAAGTTCCCTTCTAATAAAATAACTTATCATTTTATTTATTTTTACAGTCGATTAATTATCGATATATGAATAGATAGGTATCACATCAACATGCTGATGGAGGTAAGTCAACTGCTTGCCTCAGTGATCTCTAATAGGGTGTCCGAGCCAGCCACTTGTAGGAGGTGATTCGTTACTGAAATGAAGGAAAGTTTAAATAAAAAACAGGGGAACTACAAGCAACATTCAACCTGATCAAAGGGTGGTTTAATGGTGTGAAATAACTCGATTCATGACTTCCTTAGGACTCAGATTTTCTAGTCTCTATCACTCTTTAGGCACCAAACAGCAGTTTCAGCATTACAATCAATTTGACCTACATGCAATCACATGTTCATTTTTAAAGTTCTGTCCATCTCAACATGTAAGCATGTTGGACATTGACATAGAGCATTTCACATTTTGAGATTTGGAGGTCTGTGTTGAAAAATTCACGTCCTTGTATGTTTGACACCTAAAACCATGTAAGTCTACTTGTTAAAGAAGTTGGAATTGATCCATGCAAAGAGATGAACAAGATATACACACAAAAGATTTCCTCTTTGGACTTTCTTTCCACTTCCCACCTGTAATATCATAACTAAAACATGAGATAAAACAGAAAATAAGGGCTCAACATGAGGAAGTCAAACAGAGAGCATATAGGTAGGAATATAGGGCATATACCCCAGCAAAGAAGCAGAATCTTGGACAACATGAAGAGGAGCAGTACCACCAATGATTAACTTCCGAAGATGAGGAACCATTCCAATGATAAAGCCAACAATCTACACAAGAAATCATCTAGTATTTTAGTTCCCACAACAGGATGGTTTTCCATTATAAGATAAAAGGAAACTTTAGCTCAGCATCAAACATCCATTCAATTATTGTTTAAACATCAAATTCATGACACAAATGGCACCATTCTGATTAAATTGATATATGAGACTATTAGCTTATTTTCAAAATGCCAACTTAGCCATTATTTGGCTAAATGGCATCCAGAGGAGAAATCAATGGGCCACAACAGGAGAATATCTGGGCGAACCCAGAGCAAAATGCATCCAAAGCTACTGAATCTGGACAACATATGTCAGAGAAGGAAAGTAACTTGAAACTTCAAAGAAGAGTGGGCCACAAGCTCTAAGTGGATACCGCTCCAGTGGTTGAAGGTGCCAACAGTTCCTTAAAGTTGATCTTTCTTGAAAACTTCCTCAAAAGCTGTTTCATCTTTCCAGAGATAGCCACCTGCCATTAAAATCTAAGAATTCTTAACTCTCTATGGCTGCACCAGTCCCTTTGAATAGATAAAAAAGGAATAAAAGAAGGTGTCTATTGTATTACAAAACCTCTTCCAAATATAGTAGAATAAATGGTCTTCAAATTTCAATTACATGATCATCATCCCTTATGCATTAGCTTCATACATGCATTTACAAAACGATAATATGCATGGCATGAAATTATGTTTCATAAATAGAAATGATTTTCTGATGTAATGTAATAGTACTATCATATATGTTTCCACATAATTTGCTCCATTCACAAAATTTTACGTTATAATTAAGAAACAATTTAGACAACGAAGCAAAAATAAGAAAAGAAAAGATAAAAAGGGAATTGGCAGCTCCCGCAGTTTTTTCAAGAATTTTGGCACATAACTTCTTCAGCCGCTGGTATCAAATTGGATATTGATGCTCAAATGAGCAATATTCAGAACCTGACAAGGGAAGAAGTCTAGAAGCATATCAATCAAGGCAACGAGCAAAGAGCTGATGACTGTTGGTACATTTGTATCTCGGTGCCTAGGCTGAAGAGCCAATGCGGTGCCCGAGATTTTTGGCTCTGGTGCCGAAGCGACCCAGAGTGGCCTACCCAGGATTCGAACTCAAGACTAAGGTCTTTTTGGTTGCCCTCTTGGTACCATTTGGGCTACTGTACCAACAATGACAATAAAAATGTGGCAGCATGAGGATGGAAAAACAGGATAGGACTTAGTTTAATAGAGGTTTTTTTTTCTTTTTCTTTTTGAAGAAAATAGTTTATTTAAAAAAATATTCAGAGACAATTGAATTGAGAAACCCCAATAAAATTAATACAAAAATGACGAACAATTGAAGAAATAATAAAAACGGAAAATAGGAAATAAGAATGGTAAATGGCAGTCAAGATCCAGAACTGTCATCCCTGCCACATATTAATATGACCCTCATCAGCTTATATGTGTGTGGCGAATCACAATCAGTTAAAAAACATTGTTAGTTGGTATAGGACTTAGCTTAGATGAGGTTTCTAAAGAAAATAGTTAATTTTAAAAAATATATATATTCACATAGTGACTCAATCCAACAAAATTAATCTAAATGATAGACAGTTGAAAACAATAAAAACTGAAAATGAGAATGGTCAAACATCAGTCAAGATCTAGAAATGTCAGGCATGCAAACTTTTTAGTATCACCCTCATCAGTTAGTGTGTGTGTGTGTATTGAATCATAATCAGTGAAATAACTTCCTTGTACCACGATGATCAACTATACAGTCAGCAGCAAAAGCAGATTTGAGAAGTATAAAATTTTTCAGATCAAAATAGACAGGTGGGAACAACCTGCAAGTTTTCCTCAGACAGAGGGTGAGGCAGTGTAAATTGATGTGGATATTCTTCAGAGATGGAACAGTCTCCTGATGCAAGAAGTGATTCCCTGTTCATATTGATTGGAGAATTGTGTAGGTTGATGCCTTCCCTGGCATTACTAGAGAAAACTCGCACAATGTTGTAAACATAAGACCATAAGCAAATAGCTCCAATCTGCAATATCAAATAAGTAATTTTTGACATGATCCACTGATAGTGTGTGCATAGATGGGGTGCTTCACCATTAGATATCCATTAAGAACAATGGATGACTGATATTAATGTTAGGATTCTATCATTAACATAGTTTTTTTATTCCAACCCATCAAGAAGGTTGTCTATAGTCTGACCATACGGTTGGGTAATGCCAGCATACAATATGCCCAAAAAAAAAACCCAACAACTCAAATCAATTATATTTAGTTTGGTGATCTCAGAATCTCAGAATCAGAACCAGATGAAGCCAATTAGATACCATACCGCCATAGAAAGTGAAGCATAGGCCATTGCAAATGTATGGCAAACATCAGGTGCTCCAAACGGACTGCCTTTCTCTCTGCATACTGCTGGGATAATAATTAGAGGCATGTTCCCCATGTTTCCTGTTCAGATCCCAACCAAAAGCATGCAGAAATTGTTACTTCCATTTTAGGATGCATGAAATAGTTGTTGATGCAAGCTATGTGAAAGCATAAACAGAAATGTACCCGCAGCACAGGAACCCAATATGAGGCCCTTGAGATGTTGAGGAGCTCTGGTAGTCTTCACAAGCAGCAATCCAAGAGCGGAGCCAATGATACAAACAGTAAGGATATTTAATGGCATGAACCACCTATATAAACATATATAACCAGAGTAATAGAAACATGAATAAATTGGAAAGAAGAGACAAAACTATGTGGAGTAATAAATTTCCATAGCAATCACAGAAAATGAAAAGGGTCATAACTTACAACAAAACCATTCTGTCAAGAGTAATTGTGTTAGCAAGGTTGCTATACACCAGTGCAGGATTGAATACAAAAAATACAACCTGACCACAAATTACGTATAAATAAAAATAAAAATAAAAATAAAAAACTATAAACATGGAAAGAAGAAAGAGGTAACAACTTACCGTATTTAATTGCTTCCTTACAACATCGCCCAATATATCAATACGATCTAAGGCCAGAAATGACCCAAGTGCAGTGAGCAACAGAACCCTTATAACTGGCATTGAAGCAACAAAAAATAGATCTAGAAGCCCCATTCTCAAGATTATTCCACTCCTCCTACATACTCCTTAACCCAATATAAGAGTAATTATTTATCATATAAATATGGGAATTCCGTTTGTTCTGTTTTTGCCACCTGCGAGTCAAAAACATACCTCCAGACTCCAGACTCAAGATTCCAGACTCCAGACTCAAGACTCAAGACTCCAGTCAAAGCAACCTGACCGTCTCCAAGGCAGGTTGAAGAAATTGGGTACAAAAAGGTCCACGGCCCTTAATTTTTGTTTGTCGTTTTCCCATCAAATGTCTGGACTAGACAGTCCAATTTTGTAAGCAAAAGAAGAGATGGGTGATGGGTAATCTGTGTTGTTATGTGTTATGCAGATACACATGGAAAAGCTGCGTCATGCTGTGTCATCATCACCCAACCGCCAAAATAAGGATTCTGTTTCTTCCTCTCAAGTAACAGAAAATGACAGACCTGTCACATGGGCAAAGCAGAGTCTGATCATCCCGGGTCCTGGCCCCACCCCTTCTTCTTCCACTTCCCACAACGCCTGCCTTACCATCACCTCTAGCTTCTATACATTATCATTTTACTGTATATTATTGCCGGATCCCCGGATGATTGATACCCTTTTAGCAATAGCAGCTGGTGGCAATATGGTCGAATCATCATCTCCATCTCAATGCCTTGAAAATAATATATGGGTCATATGAATTGACTTTCAATAATTCCTTTAGAGGAAGAGATCCGATTCACATAAAGAATTTTTGACCTTCATTCTAGTAGGTCATTTATGGCATGTGGTGTGGGCAGCTGTGGATTTGAAGAAAGAAGTAATGGTGGTATTGAGCCACTTCTTTCCATCTTTAGCTCTCTTGCCAATACTTGAGTGACAGAAAATACTAGCATTGGAATATGATTCAAATACACTCATTGTAGCATAAAAAATATAAATCACACACCCCATCCTCTACCGCTGAAATAAGGTAGTACCCCATTCCTCTAAATATGTCCAATAGCTAAGTGGGAAAAATGGAAAATACAAATCAAGATACAAGCCACATGAAGAAGCTAGACCAGAGTGTCAGACTGAATGCTGCAACCGCATAAGTCCATAGCATGATAACCGAACATTCACTTTGACCAAACTCAAACAACTGGCTCATTGTACCTGCATTATTCATAAAAACAGAAAAGAAACAATCAAATGAAAAACCCGATCAGAAGCAATTAACGCGGAAAGGTACGTGAACATTTTCATATATTGCATAAAGGAAAATCCTAGCATTGATACAGAAGGAAGAAGAAAATGCTGTCTGAGCTAGAATATTGAACCATGTGCAAGTTATCAACACACAAGGTTCAGGGCTTCATACCGAGAGGCTCCTACATGAATGGCCACTATAAACCAGTGACCCATCTGAACCCAAACACCCATAATGGTCAAAAGATAATCTCAAGCTTGAATGCTGAGCAGCTCCAAATTTACCAGAACTTAAGATTTATAACAAGAGCTAAAATATATTTAAAAACAAAAACAAAAACAAAATTCAAGCAGCAAGAAAAAGGCCAGAAAAAAAAAAAAAACAAGCGACAACAAGAAAATTGCAACATTCAGAACTCAATTACAAGAGGTCGTACCAGTGCTCATGGCAGGTGGAAGTGCATATTGAAGCATAAGAACAAACTGGAATAATGAATTTGATCCCACCAGGCCAAAATGATGTGCAGCTTTAACAACAACAACACCCAACAGAGGCAAAGCAATATACCGAACTGCCATAATCCCTAAAATCACAACAATGCTAACGTCTGACCCTTTTAAACCTGAAAATAAAATTGCAAATTAAATACTAAAAACCTGTTCTCCCAATTTGAGAGTGAATCAAGACAAGGCTAACCCAAGCCAAAGTAAGCCTAACAGAGAGTAAGATGGGATAAACATATCACCTTTAAGAAGGTTTGCTCCCATTATCAAGGTGGTAGATGGGATTGCTGCCTCCCTGCAGATCAGTAGGGGAAAAGACTATATCATGAGTGTCCAAAAATAAGCTAGTAATTACAACATCCAACTCCATACATATCCTTCTTCGCCTGCTAGTCCTAACACTCAAATCAAGCCAAGCCTCAACTATAAGGACATTGAACAGAGTCTATGAGAGGATTTATACCCCACAAAATATGCAGAACTCTCAATCACATGAAGAGGAGCACTATCACCAATAATTAGCTTTCGGATTGGAGAGATTAATCCAATGAAGAAACCAACAATCTACAAAAGAGAACAAAGAGAACATTGATGAAGAGATCCCTCAGAGCACACTCTAACATTAGAGAAAGAACAGCTCAGCATCCAACTTCAATTTTATTCAACACACACATCATAATTGACATGAGCAATAATTGAAAAAGCACAGAATCCATGCAATGTATGGTTTTGAGATGAAATGGGAATTTCTGTCCATTCTCAGGCCTTCAACAAATGCTGAATATGCTTGTACAATGGATTGACGATCAGCAAACAATGCATCCCTTGATAGAATACTTCTAGCAAAGCTCAATGTAACTGTCATTTTAATCACACTCAATGTCATGAAAAAATTGCATTGATTTGTAAAGAGCACTTGAAATCAGTTTCAATTATCATTTAATAGCATTTTTGGGCAAATGAAGAGCAATTGTCCGGTATGGTACTAATTTGGGCCACTGAACATGAATATTCTGGTTCAAGTCTTAATTATATCCGGTTTATGGAAAATGCTGGACGTTAAGACTGTAGCCAACTCAACCCTCCAGGCTCATTTAAAATCTTGCTTTGGTAGGAGTAGCACTAGGTAATGGTTTTTATCCTTTAATAGCATTCGAAATGTTCAATTCCCCTTTGTGAATAGAATCCTTTTAAGATTCCAAAAAAAAAAAAAAAAATTGAAAACATCATCTTTGATCTCTTTTTTTTTTTTTTTTTTTTTTTTTTTTTTTTTTTTAGTAATGGAACTATTCCCAATCATCATTCCTTATGATTCATTTTGAACTATGACTGATATGGATTGGGCAGCTAATACTATTGACTAGGTATATTGTTTAGGCTAAAAAGCCCATAGCAGGCACTATAAAAAGAAAAATGAAAACCCTGCTCGCTTAGTAATACAGAGATGTAGCTACAATGGAATATGATAGTTCATACCACTCCAATAGTAGATGGGGAAAACACCATCTTCAGGTCAATCTTTTCCATAAGTATCTCAACTTGCTGCTTAATCTTCTCTAAGAATGGCACCTGTCAGAAGAATGTTAAAAAATCTTTCTCATTGAAAGGGTGAAGAATAAAAATCAAAACGTCCTTTACTAGTATAGAAGATCTTTGACATGCTACAAAGAAAAAATATAAACTTATAAACTTCTCCCATCATTTATATAGGAAATTTTAATGTGTAGTTTTTTCTTTTTATAAACCAGCTAAGGCATGTGCTGTGCACATCTTACTTAGAAATAGCTACAAATAAATTAAAATTTTTATAAAAGCAACTTTAAATCTGATCAAGTTAGGTGATATGAGTTCTATAATTCGTATAGAAATGTGAGGCATGACAAGCAATGTTCTAGCGATAAGATTTAGGGTTGTGTTGGAAAAGTTGTAGGTTTTTCTTGAATATGCAGCATTACTTTATGCTTTCTCTTGAGAGCAATTTTCCATTTAACAGTTCTAAGTTTAATGGTCGAAATTCATGCCAGAAACCATTCATATCAGTTACCCTTGCTATGTTCCAACAGCCAGTATGTAAACCTCACAAGAAATTGATCTACAGATTCAAACTAGACTGTCTCCCTCCCACTATGATACCACAGAGAAAATCAGATGTAAGAACAGCTCCACCCTCCCCAGCTTCCACTTATGATAACCCTAGAATCTTAGCTTCTAGTGACCTCAACCATCATCCTGTTGCCAATGATTGCCCATCCAACCATGTTTATTAACGTCAACTTTGAAAAAGTCTAGGAAGAGATTTTCCAATGCAATCTCTCGATTCCAAACATCACAACAGAACTTCGTTCTGTCACACTTGTCCCTGATATGCAAGTTTGAAATGAAATTTGTCCCAACCTCTTTTGATTACTTCCCAAGAACCTGTCCCAAAAGCCTCCCTGTCCTCCTTGGAATACATACCCACCTTTGTCCTCTGCAAACTTCCTCAAAATGGCCTTCCTTCACTCTCTACAACTGTTCCCAAAGCAAGACCTTATTCTTTTTCAGCATGCTTCTAATACTGAAACCACCCTAATGTTTATCAAGATAGATGGTTCAAACAGTTGAACAATTAACCAAACAGTCGTTCAATATTTTCAAAGCTGTTACAAACCAACTTTGACATCACCAAGGTGGACATGAAGTAGAACAGTTCAGTAAGGTGGATATGTTGTTCTCACCAAGCATGAGTTCTTTTGTGCTTTGAAAAAAGAGCCAAGTGACATCCCATTGACTAGCATAGATAAGCTGATTTTACAGTTGTAGAATTTAATCCAACAAATCCATCTCTGAACCCCATTTTGTCCATCATTGAAAGAAAAAAAAAAAAAAAACCAATTTAAGTGATCATAGGCTTCTTTAGTATCCAATTTACAAGCCTCTTGTTTTATCTAACACACTCTTTTCTAGGAAGACTTTGCATCTAATATTAGATAGATCCCAGTGATCAAAATTTCTATGACAAACCTCTAAATGTAACCATTATTGCAATTTAGTAGCCCTTTTTTTAATTTGAAATCTAATGACTCTTTTTTTGGTTATTAGAATGAGGAAGAGAAAGAGTAAACCCAACCCATGGTAGCAATCCTTATTCATCTATTAGAATATCAAACTTCATATAAAAACATGTTCATTTTTCTCAAATAAAATACTGAAAAGAATTTCCTAATAGTAGAATTCGACACAATTCTGGAAATTCTGAATAACAGTTTTAAATCTCTCCTTTTTGAGCCCTTTGCTTTGTCAAAAACCATATCCTCCCTGATTTGCATTGTGCTAAGTTGCTACCATACTAAGTAGAGACTCCTTCTTGGCTGCCCAACTAACACAAGCATTTTTTATGACTTTATATATCAAAATAGTAATCTTCAAAATGAGATTGAAAACATACTTTATAGAAAAAGTTCCAAAAGATACAAAACGCAATATTGATATTTAAATTGAAACTAGGAAACACCTTTTGTTTTCCCTCAGATCCAGCATGAGTCAGTTCAACTTCATCTGAACATTCCCTGGAGCTTGGGCAATCCTTTGAAGGAAGCAATGCTTCTGTGCAACCCTCTGATAATATTTCCAAGGTTTCTCCAGATGTTCTTATGCTGATTGTGGAGTCATCTAAATTGATTTCTTTTTTGCACTTATTTGCAGATATCCTCATAATGGCATACACATAAGACCAAATGCCAATAGCACCTATCTGGAGTATCAAAGTAAGAAATAAAAAAATTAGACAAATGAACCACACAATCTTAAAACAAACAGAACAACTGATGGGCAGAACATGTTGTTGGAGGATTGAACAGAGACCTTATTGTTCATATTAAGCATGCATTCATTATCAAAAATTTGGGAAATTTTGGAATCAGAATCATATGTAATACCGCCAAAGAAAGGGAAGCATAAGCTTCCCCATTTGTAGAGCAGTCAGAATCTCCAAAGGGGTTGTCTTCCTCCTCACAGATTGCTGGGATGATAATAAGAAGCAAGTTCCCCAAATTTCCTGTGCATATCATACCATCAAAATATGAGATTGACAGCCGTTGATTATATTGAAAATAGTGTACAAAAGCCAGGATGGTAAATCCAACATCTTGCCACATCACTGGTATGCAACCTAGCACCAAACATATCCTGTTGGAAATCAAGCCCACGTCGCCTTCCATCCTATGCGTTCCTCCCCATATTTAGCATCCTTTGTTTACTTCCTTAAATTAGTGTAATATACAGCCTTTATTATAATTGATTTAGGAGTAATTCTAGCAAGGTAGTTTATTCACTTTCCATGTAAGAGTTTATTCTCTTTCCATGTAATAGTTTATTCACTTTCCATGTAAGAGTTTATTCTCTTTCCATGTAAGGGAAATTCCGTCTGGTGATAGTGTACCAGTCTGGAATTGTCTCATATCTGTAGGCTATTTATTTATGCTTTCTTTCATTGTAAACAGAGTATCATAGAATGAATTGAGTCTATGTTCCTCCATAGTTAGTCTTCAAATTCTTCATGGTATCAGAGCAGGTTTAATCTTGTCTCATCGTCTTCATCTTTAGTCAGTTTTTTTTTACTCAATTCTATTCTTCTAGGTTATGCCTAAATACGGTCCAGCGTTTGGAATGGCTACCAACTCATCATCCTCTACTTCTGATATCATCATCTCATCGTCTTCATCCTCTCATCAGATGGAAACCTCTCATCTACCAATCACAGCCCATAAACTGAATGGGCAAAATTATTTGCAATGGTCTCAATCCATATTAATGTTTATACGGGGAAAGGAGAAAGATGACTACATCACCGGAGCTTCGGCAGCACCAGAAACCACAGCATCAACCTACAAGAAGTGGATAGCAGAAAATAATATGGTCATGTCCTGGCTAGTCAACTCTATGACCCCTGACATTGGTGAAAATTTTCTGTCATTTGATACTGCCAAAGAAATCTGGGACATTGCAAAAGAAACTTTCTCAGACAAGGAAAACACATCTGAAATCATCCAGATTGAAGGCATCCTCCACGATTTGCGTCAAGGAAACCTTACGGTAACTGAATATTTCAATACTCTTACTCGTCTATGGCGTCAACTTGATACGTTTGAGGTTCATAACTGGAATTGTGTTACAGATGGTTTGTTGTATAAAAAGATTGTCGAAGGGAAACGTGTGTTTAAATTTTTGTTAGGTTTGAACAAAAATCTTGATGAAATCAGAGGAAGAATCATGGGAGTAAAACCTCTACCTAGCCTCAGAGAGGCATTCTCTGAAGTGCGTCGCGAAGAAAGTCGGAAAAATCTCATGATGGGATCCCATCAACAACGGAATATGGCAGAAAGCTCGGCTCTTAAGACTCAATTCGCTCCTTTTGACAACCGTAAAAAAATTAAAGGAGGTAGACCTTGGTGTGATCATTGCAGAAAGCCAGGACACTCAAGAGAAACTTGCTGGAAGATTCATGGAAAGCCAGTAGATTGGAAGCCACGTCAACCACTTGAGAAAGAAGGACGAGGCAATCATGTGGCTACCGATGAACAATCGCCACAACCTGAAGCTAGCCCTTTTAATAAGGAGCAAATGGAGATGCTTCAGAAACTACTGTCTCCTCTTTTGTCAGTACAGTCACAAACTGGCTCATCTTCCAACCAGCTCATTGGTTCCGGAACCTTGGCTCACAAAGGTAATTTTTTGAGTGCCTTTACTGTTGGTAAGAAACGTAAAAAACCTTGGATCGTGGACTCAGGAGCATCTAATCATATGACGGGAGATGCGACAATTTTTGATACATATAGCTCATGTCCAAATAATTTAACAGTCCGAATAGCAGATGGTTCACTATCAAAGGTTGCCGGAACAGGTTCAGTTGTGCTATCAAGGGATCTTACTCTCAACTCTGTTCTCCTTGTTCCTAACTTGGACTGTAATCTATTGTCAATTAGTAAACTCACTAAGGAAAAGAGGTGTATTACTAATTTTTCCTCCACTCACTGTGAATTTCAGGATTTGGATTCGGGGAAGACGATTGGCAATGCTGAGGAATGCTCTGGACTCTACATCCTTAAGGAGCTCCATGATCCACAAGAACAACCTCAAATGGCAGTTGGTAGTAATTCTTTTTCGGTTTCATGTCAAAATAACGATAGTGCAATTATGTTGTGGCACTATCACTTAGGTCATCCAAATGTTATGTATCTCAAGCATTTATTTCCTTCATTATTTCATAAAAATCCAAAATCCTTTGAGTGCGAAATCTATCAATTATCAAAGCAAGTCCGGTCTCATTTTCCCATTCAACCCTATAAAGAGTCTAGTCCATTCTCAATGATTCATAGCGATATCTAGGGTTCGTCAAGAATAAAAGATGTAACTGGTACTAGGTGGTTTGTCTCATTCATGGATGATCACACTAGATTAACTTGGGTATTCCTCATGAAAGAAAAATCTGAAACGAGTCAAATTTTCAAAAATTTTAAAAATATGATTCAGACCCAATTCCAGTCAAAAATACAAATTCTAAAGTCTGATAATGCTAGGGATTATTTCAACTCCATTCTAGGAGAATTTCTAGCACAAGAAGGGATAGTTCACTTAAGTTCATGTGTTGATACCCCACAACAAAACGGAATCGCTAAAAGGAAAAATAGGCATTTGTTAGAGATGGCTAGATCACTAATGTTCTCCATGAATGTTCCAAAATTATTCTGGGGGCAAGCTGTCCTTACGGCAGCCTACCTCATCAACAGGATGTCGTCTAGGGTACTAAAATTCCAAACACCTTGTCAAACACTCCTAAAATCCTTTCCGACTACTCGTCTCATCTCCACCGTCCCACCCAAAATTTTCGGGTACTCTGTTTTTGTTCATATCAATCAACAACATCGAAGTAAACTTGATCCTAGGTCACTCAAGTGCATCTTTCTTGGGTATTCTTCAAATCAAAAAGGGTATAAGTGTTACTCTCCGGTCACAAGAAAATTCTACAATTCAATGGATGTCACATTTTTTGAAACCCAGCCTTACTATCCCAAAAACGATATTCAGGGGGAGAATTCAACTCAGGAATATCAATTTTGGGATCTTGAGTCATTCAGTGAGTCACCCATCATCACTGAAAATCACATTCCTCCAGAGTCATTTAATCAGCCCGAGTCCATTGTTGACTTGTGGGATAAGGAGCACATCCAAGAGGAAACGGAGGAAGGAGCACTTTCTCAACAAATCCATGAGGCTGAACCGGGTCCTAATCCAAGCAAACTTCCAGGTAACAACGCTCCTGATGGTACTGTTGATTCCGAGTTAGAAAATGATATTCTTAATATGCCCATAGCTTGGAGGAAAGGAATTTGATCATGCACTCAACATCCCATTGGAAATTTTATTTCTTATGATAAGCTATCACCTACGTTTCGTGCATTCACTTCTAGCATCACAGAGATACAAGTTCCTCGGAATATTCAGGAATGCTAGGATGCAAGCCGGCAGAAACACCTATGGATACAACTGTCAAACTGGAAGAAAGTGATGGAAGTACGCCAGTTGATAAAGGAAGATATCAACGTCTTGTGGGGAAACTCATCTATCTTTCTCATACAAGGCCAGACATCAGCTTCTCCGTTAGTGTGGTAAGTCAATTCATGAATAATCCAACCGAAAAACACATGACTGCTGTGATCAGAATATTGAGGTACCTCAAGATGACACCAGGAAAGGGTCTCTTCTTTCAAAGAACAACAAAGAAAGAGATTGAGATTTTTTCAGATGCAGATTGGGCAGGTTCAGTGACTGATCGGAGATCAACTTCAGGCTATTGTTCATTTGTCTGGGGGAACTTGGTTACATGGCGAAGCAAGAAACAGTCAGTGGTAGCCCGTAGCAGTGCTGAGGCAGAATTTCGTGCTATGGCACAAGGTATCTGCGAGGGAATCTGGTTGAACAGGCTGTTAGAAGAATTACGGGTTCCATTGAAGCATCCCATGATGTTATACTGCGACAATCAAGCTGCCATCAGTATCGCTAAGAATCCGGTTCATCATGATCGAACTAAACACGTGGAGATAGATCGACACTTTATCAAGGAAAAGATTGAAGAAGGAGTTTTCAAAGTCAGCTACACTCCGACAAACTGTCAAACGGCTGACATTCTCACAAAAGCTCTTGCTCGAGTTAACTTCGAAGATCTGACAGGAAAACTTGGAATGATCAACATCTACAACGCGGCTTGAGGGGGAGTGTTGGAAATCAAGCCCACGTCGCCTTCCATCCTGTGCGTTCCTCCCCATATTTAGCATCCTCTGTTTACTTCCCTAAATTAGTGTAATATACAGCCTTTATTATAATTGATTTAGGAGTAATTCTAGCAAGGTAGTTTATTCACTTTCCATGTAAGAGTTTATTCTCTTTCCATGTAATAGTTTATTCATTTTCCATGTAAGAGTTTATTCTCTTTCCATGTAAGGGAAATTCCGTCCGGTGATAGTGTACCAGTCTGGAATTGTCTCATATCTGTAGGCTATTTATTTATGCTTTCTTTCATTGTAAACAGAGTATCATAGAATGAATTGAGTCTATGTTCCTCCATAGTTAGTCTTCAAATTCTTCATATCCCTATACTTCACCTTCCTTATTAGTACCATGTGATGATTTATGGGACTATCTGACTTAAAATAATACTGAATACAGTTCTAGCTCCACTTAAATCTACCATGCTTTAACCTAGTCATATTCAGTGAAGAAGAGCTGCTTCACCCACAATAATATATAATTAAAAAGCAATGATGTGCCGCTACCAAGTGAAAAATTCACATAGTGGCATAATGCACAACTTCCACAATGTTGTTTCAGAATCCATACTGTGAAGTAGGCCCTCATGTTTGGGTAGGCATGATATTATGATGCATATTGCTTGAAAATAGTTACAATGTGTATCATGCAGATAACCATCTACCTGCAGAACAACAGCCAAGCACAAGGCCTTGCAGATGTTGGGGAGTTCTGGTGATTTTTATAAGTACCCATCCTAGTGCTGAGCCAATGACAAAAGTCAGAAGTATATTGACCAGCATGAACCACCTACAATTTAACCAAAACAAAATTAAATGTAAAACAGAGAGAACAAAATGAGCTTAAAAGTAGTTGTTGATAAACGGAATAATGTGAAGAGTGTTGAACTCACATCGTAACCAAACTGCTAAATGTAATTGTTTTAGCCAGGTTGCTAGATACGAGTGCCGGATTGAATACATAAAATACGATCTGCTCATAACAAATAAAAAAGTATGTAGTTATGGCCTATGGGTAAGTTGGGAGAGATTGAGACACAATAATATATTCAAGAAGAAAAAACATTTACAAGCAAGCATATACACTGTACAAAATTGAAAAATTAACCAAAAGAAAACTTCAAAGATGGATCACCCCGCAGTATAAAAGCTATAAAGAAATGTACTGGTGGAAGCAAAACAATGTTCAAAGCCTGCTCAAATGGTCTCCGCCAAGAATAAAATAACCTCCAGCCTCCCCAATTAAGGCTAAGGCAGCACAATTTGGCATGATTTTCAGTTCAATTGCAGAAAATGCACTAGTACCCAAAGCCATATGTGTGCGTTACAAAGTTACATCTCAAGTACTTATACTGCTGCGGGCCTATAGAAGATCAGAGTCTTCAAACCAGAGAAAGAAGTGTTTTATTCTTGACTGATGTCAAAGATACTAGAATAGGGGAACTAAAGCTTCATTAAATTCCCCTCTTCAATGATTTTGTCTGTGTGAGTAAATCACATTGACCTAATCTGAGGACAGGCCTGATGAGTGGTGACAGGGACCTCAAATCAAATTAAAATTTTGAAACAGAGCTGCCCAACAGCAGCATTAATGGGTTAGTTCGAAGCGCGCCTCCCAGTGTGCATTAACGCCTATATGGAATCAAAGTCCACACCCTCACATGTGCTTTAATGCCTATATAGAAACCAAGATAACACCCTCACCTTCTGCAGCACACCCAATCACCAAAATAGAAGAAAAACCAAACCACTCCTTGCTTCCATGGTGGTGGCACCTTTTTCTTCCACCTTCCCAAATACGACCACCATTTGTCGCAACCTAGCACCACGCAGTGAACTACATCCCCAAAATTGAAAAGCAAGAATTGCATTTAATATTTCCTTGATCTTGTACGATTCTAGAATTCCTCAGTCCTTCTGGCAATACTTTTGAGTTGAATTACCAACAAGATTGGTAGATCTTCAAACCCAATTAAGAAGGAGAGGACGGGCGAGTCCTGATGAAGGGTGGTGCTTTAAAGCGAAATTTCAAAAACATTTCCTCTTATAGTTTTATTTTTGGATTTAACTATATATTATACATGCATGGAGTGATTGATAGAGTACTTGATGTGGTGTTTGTGAGAGGCGAAAGAGGTGGTCGTGGCGATGGGGTTCTCTCCTAAAGGCTCTTCGGTCTTCCACGGTCCCACTTATACATCCTTTCTCTCTTTCTCTACTAAAAGCTTTGTAAAATCCAAAAGGCAGTAGCAAGAAAGTGTGAATGGCTGCTATGGACATGCCCAATTGCCCACTGCTCTCATCTGTTATAGCTGTGTTTCGCCCACCAAAAACTGGAGATTATTAGATTGATGGAACCCCTCATGAAGTCATTTGACTCATTTTCCACCGACTGCACTTGACCTAGACTATATATATCTCTACATATATAAATTTCTTCAATTAATATATATTGCATGTTTTGTAGGCCCAGAGAAAAAAAAGGCCTGAATTGAAATCATATTTATTCACTTACAGCATTCAGATTACGCCGTGCATTTGCCCCCAAGAGATCAATACGTTCCAAGGCAATGAGCAAACCAACGCCGGTAACCAAGAGCACTTTGAGAATTGGCACTAGTGCCACAACAAAAAGACTCAGGAATCCCATTGATCACCTTTAATTTAATTGCCTCTAACTGAAACTCTAGCTAGCTTCAAGTAGTAAGTAATCCCCAATGCACCAGCCTAACATACAAACAAAACATGGTTGAGAAAAGTTCATATTTCTGAAGTAGTACTCCAGTACTCAAAAACAACATGAACCCAAAATAGAAATATATGTGGAGATCACCTGATCACAAGCAAATTATTCTAGCTATAGAAGGAAATCTTCGTTGGACATGGACATTACCTGGTGCCAATAGGATTATAGGCTTCACTCACACTTGCTCCACTTGTTAACGCCTTTTCCTTGAACCACTGTTCCAAAAGAGATACAGTTGTCTGGCTGTGAGTTCAACTTTCAAAAGCAAAACATTAATCTTATTCACTCCTTATTTCCACGGCTTTACAAGCAATAAACAATGAGAATTAGTTAGAGCTCAGATGACAAGATCAGTGAAATGGGTTTCTCTAACTCATGAAAAACATTGATTTTGAGATGAAGATTCTTGTGGTCGTTTGCTTTAAAGAAAAACTAAAAAGAGAGGATCGAATAAAGAAAGAAAACAGTATAGCCACTAATTAACAAGCCGTTCCAGCTGCCGAACTGAAGCTTCCTCAAAATAACTATGTGTTGCATGCATTGTGTGTGGAAAGGGAACTTATCAGTTATATAGGAGAAACGAAGATGGGTAGTATCGAGAATGGTGAGGCCTTTGATGATCAACTTGGTAGCCAAGGAAAGTGGCGTAAGTACCGGACTGCCATCCATATGACAGTGGGCCGGCTCTTGTTCTTCATGAATTCTTTATCGCTGTAGCTACCAGTCCGTCCCCTATATCTCCGGATCTCCCCCATAATATCGCATCCCCATGACTGCATGCGCGTAATAGAAACGGCGATTTACCCATCAGCATGGCGCTTTCATTGTCTTTCAGATGAGAGGGTGTCCATTGACTACTGAAATTTCTTGTTTATCAATTTTTTATTTATTTCCCGGCTCTTATTATTATTATTTTTTCACGTATTTTACTTATTTTTAGCTAGAGACATGTCATAGTTATTTACATTTTGTAAATTTATTTGGGTCCAAATAAACAATATTATCAAAGATTTTCTTTTTCTTTTTATTTTTTTTTAAAGGTCTTTCTTAAACACTTTATCTTGAAGTTCATCCCACTTAAAATTTAATTTTTTAGTCTCTTTTATTATCTTATTTTATATACAAAGTTAAAGATTAGAATGTCATTCTTTCATTACATCATGAGCGATAAAAGTTCAAGAATTGTAGGCGCACCTAGCTACCAAACAATTTTCTATCTTTAGGATACTGTATAAAGATGATCATAATTAAATAGATTTTTTAAATTTATTTCCAAATGATTTTATTTTAATTTCTTCTTCTTATAATTATATGTACTTCAAAATTACCTCTTTTCAATTTTGCGTATTTTTTTGGATGTGACTATAATATAAAAATGTGTTTTGTTTTATACTTATAAAAAATACATGCCAGTCAAGTAATGTCAACTCTATATTTTGAAGTTTTATTATTAGTATCATATTATAATATATAAATATGTTTTTTTATACCTATAAAAAATTGCATACCAATAGGATAATGTCACCTAGGTTTCATTATTATGTCATACCATCAGTTGCTTGTATCTTATAATTTGATTTAATTCATTTACACCAATACCATTTAACTTCTTAAATCTCATCAAACATATTCAATCATCGGAATCATAACCAAAAATATTTTATTGCACATACTACTTTAATAACTTAAAGTTTTCTCATTGATTAGTTTCATTTGATTTTCCATCCTCAAACCCTAATATATATTTATATTTATTTTGACGGATCACATTACACCAACATTAATGACTTGCTAGTACTTAGTGATTAATTTGATGGGGTAGATGAGGAGTAGATGCCCGAAGTAGCATTAAACCTAATGAGCATTGTGAAGGTGCAGGGGACCTGATCACAGATTCACATCACCAGACAGGCAGACAGCGATGCATGCATGAGACCGCATCTCAGCCACCCTCCCAAGACTAGTTGGCGTCCTACTTTTACTCTAACCCTCTCCATGTTCCCATTACGATTCACGTGAAATGATGTGTAGAGCCTTGCTAATCATTCTATGGATCGACCATAATACCTTTTTTTTATGTAGAAAGTTTTGTCGAATATATTTGTTAACTAAAAATATGAGTAAGTTACTTGAAAACATGAATAAAAACATACACATCCAATCGGAAAAGAAATATGTCATAGTGTCAAAAAATATTAAAAAGACTCTATCAATGAGGTGGTAGTATTAATTAAATACACAAATCTTGTTTCATTATTTTGTCATTTTGTTATATAATCTCATTTCTTTGTATTTTACTCTCATTTCATTCAATGATCGAATGTAACACCGTACTTTAAAAGAGGATCAAAATCAAAATTCTATAAATATTGAAAATGATACTCCAATTGAATATATAAAAGGTGTCCAAATATAACAAATGTATAAAGTATCATCACACCTCAAATATATAGTGTGTGCGCTTTTAATTTTTGCTCGTATTTTATTTTAAAATATAATGGGTAATATTAAAATTTTCCTATATCTTATCTTAGACATTTTGCTAAATGGTTGTTCTATAATTCAATAATTTCATATCCTTATTTTGGTTGGAACCCGAGAGAAAATAAACTCTACCATTTGTAATATTTTAAGATATAGATTTTTCCTTAGAGTAAACAAAAAATCAACCCTCTCATTCCTTGATCTTCTTGGTTAATTCTATTTGGCTATTAGAAAATTAAAGAAAAAGTACCAATATCAAAAATATTAATAACAATGGAAAGAAAATAAAACAAAAAATAAATTTAAAATTTTGCCCCATGTTTTCTCAACTTTATTCTTCTTTATTTGTAACAAATTTGAAAGTGTACGTGGAGGTTTCTAAACAATTTTCAATATATTTGATTTTTCTTTAATATAAGAGTTTTTCATTTCACTTTTATTGGAACTATAATTTATGTTAAATATCATTTAAAATTTTCAATATAAATCATTTAAAAATACATAATAAAATATGAATCATTCACAATATGTACAATGAGACAAAAAATGAAAATCATGAATATATATATATATATATATATTTTATAAGTAAAGCAAGATATATTAATGGAGAGGCGAAAAGTTACAAGTATACAGGAGGTATACAAAGCAACAACCCCCTCTCAAAGCCAAAAAAAAAAAAACAACAAGGCTCACCACCCCTTAGTTGGACGCCAACCATTCCAAAAACCCTATAAGGGACACACACTTCTCACCAATATACAATCTAGCCCAGCTCCACAAACTACAAACAAAAGAATTCTTAAGCTTTTGGATATCTAACACTCCCCCCCTAAAAGCTAGCCTATTTCTTTCCTTCCAAACCCTCCAAAAAATACACAACGGAATGGATTTCCATATCTTTTTCCTTTTCTTTCTCACAAAAGGGTTCCTCCAGCTAGTTAAGACCTCCTTTACAGTTTCTGGAAAGACCCACTGCACACCTGATAACCCAAGAACAATATCCCACAGAACTCTAACCACTATACAATGAATAAGAATATAATTTACAGTTTCTTCTTCACAACCACATAGAAAACAACAATTAGGAAGTTGTCATCCTCTTTTCTGAAGTCTATCAAGCGTGAGCACCCTCCCCCATGTAGCCTCCCAAGCATAGAATGCAACCTTGGTTGGGACTGAATCCACCCAAATGCATCTAGAAGGAAAAACAAAATCATTGGGTCTAGCCACCAGTCTATAGGCTTCTTTGACCCTAAATTTGTCATTCCTTCCTCCCTTCCAACAGACTGAATCTTCCTCCATAGAAGGCTTGTAATCCCTCAGAACATGCAACAAGTTCCCTATCATATCCATTTCCTAATCATTAAAGTCCCTCAAAAATCTTAAATTCCACCCTCCTTGACCAA
This sequence comes from Vitis riparia, assembly GCF_004353265.1. NCBI lineage: Eukaryota > Viridiplantae > Streptophyta > Magnoliopsida > Vitales > Vitaceae > Vitis > Vitis riparia. The sequence goes on along the minus strand of NC_048434.1, from coordinate 24,492,983 downwards.
AATTCTGATCCCACATCTCCTCCACCGTCGCATTCTTATGAGCAGCCATAGCAAATAGATGGGGGAAGTTTTGGGACAGCCTTGTACCCTTACACCACACATCAGTCCAAAAATTGATTTTGCTTCCCTTGCCAGCTATGAACCCCATGTTATCCCAGCACCAATCAGTTTCCTTCCATATTTCCTTCCACACCCCACGCCAAAAGCCCCATAAGCCCTCTTTGCTCTCCAACCATGACCCTCTTGCCCATATTTCGCTGTTATCATTTGCTTCCAAAGATCATCTTTATCATAAGCAAATCTCCAGATCCATTTACCAAGCAAAGTTTTGTTCAAGAGCACTAGCTTCCTTAAGCCTAGTCCTCCCTTGCTCTTATCCTCACAAATCGCCTCCCATTTTATTAAACGAGCTTTCCTTTCCACACTTCCCACTCCCCAAAGGAAATCTCTTTGAACTTTATCTAATCTCCTAGCCACTGACTTAGGCATTCGGAACAAAGACATGTGATAGATTGGCATGCTAGCCAAAGCGCTTCTTATGAGAGTGATTCTTCCCCCTTTTGAGATATATTGTCGTTTCCACCGCGCTAGTCTCCTCCTCACTTTCTCTTCCACCCCATCCCAAACTGAGGTGGCTTTATTAGGAGCCCCTAATGGCAAGCCCAAGTAATGAGAAGGTAGAGAGCCCACCCTACATCCTAATTCCACTGCCATCTCCTCCACCACTCCAACTGGGATAATTTCACTTTTATCTAAGTTAATCCTTAAGCCTGAAACTGTTTCAAACCACAAAAGAATCCAGCTCAAATGTGTTAGGTGCTGTTTGTTAGCCTCACAGAACACGATTGTATCATCAGCAAAGAAGAGATGGGAGATTTTTAGATTGTGTCTCCTATCACCCTGAATACTGCAACCTGGAAGGTAGCCCCCCGCAACCGCCCTCCTAATTAGGGCATCTAGCACTTCCATTCCCAAGACGAAGAGGTAAGGAGATAATGGATCCCCTTGACGAAGCCCTTTAGAACTCGAGAAGAATCCAGCTGGAACCCCATTAACTAGAACTGAAAACTTGGCTGAAGATATACAACTCCACATCCACCCCAACCACTTTGAGCCAAATCCCATTTTGTGTAGAGTCTTCAACAAGAACTGCCAATTGATGCTGTCTATGCTTTCTCAATATCCAACTTACAAATGAGCCCTTTCTCTTTTATTTTCTGCCATGAGTCTATCACCTCATTCGCAATTAAAGAAGCATCAAGGATTTGTCTTCCTATCACAAATGCATTCTAAGTTGGGGCTACCACTTTGTTTAACACTCTCTTGAGTCTATTAGCTAACACTTTAGCCATCAATTTGTATAGGCCCCCCAGGAGACTAATGGGTCTGAAATCTCCCAAATCAGCCGCTCCCCCTTTCTTAGGAATCAGAACCAGGAAAGTGTTATTGAGGCTTTTGAGAAAGAAGTTTTGCTCATGAAACTCCTTAAACATCTCCAAGATCTCCCCTTTCACAAAATCCCAACAACTTTGCCAAAACGTCATAGTAAAGCCATCCGGCCCAGGGGCTTTATCCCCACTCATCTCCATTAAAGCTAAATGAATCTCATTTTCAGAGAACGGAATCTCAAGACTCTCTGCTTTTTGCTGGCTAATTTGATCTAATTGGATTCTCTCAATATCCGCCTTCCACCCCAAGTCTTCCGAGAGCCTCTGTTGATAAGCATTTGCAATCCCCTCCCTTACCTCATGTTCCTCTTCCAGCCAAACCCCATCAATTTTAATTCTGTCCAAAGAGTTGTTGTTACGATGGGCATTCGCCATCCGATGAAAAAATCCCGTATTTTTATCCCCTTCCTTAACTCATACCTCCCTTGAGAGTTGTCTTCAATGACTTTCTTCCAAAATGACCCATTTTTTATAGCTTTCCTTTACTTCCTTTTTTAATTTTGTCTCTTCCAAAGACAATCTTCTTTCGCTTTCCACACGATCCCAATAATCCACTTGCTGCAGAGCTGCACTTTTGTTACCTTCCAGATTTCCAAAGACCTCTCTATTCCAAGCTTTCAGTTTCTGTTTGAGCTCCTTCATCTTTGTTGCCAATCTATAGCTAGCAGTGCCTCTGACCTCAATTTCCCCCCACCAATTCCGGATTAGGTCTAGAAAACCCTCCACTTTTAACCACATATTTTCGAACCTGAAGGGAGATAGACCTCTCCTAAGCCCGCCTCCTTCTAGCAAAATGGGAAAGTGGTCCGAAACAGGACGAGACAGCCTTCTTTGAATCACCCCACTGAACTGATCTAGCCAGCTAGGAGACACCAAGAACCTGTCCAATCTTGCCCAGGACTGGTTATTCAGGCCCCCGCTCCAAGTGAACACTCCCCCTTGCAACGGGAGATCTACCAGCCCTAAATCATCAATAATATGAGCAAACCTCCTCATGGTCGGGGTTATTCTCCTTTGGCGGCTTCTTTCTCTTTGAAAGAGGGTACTATTAAAGTCACCCCTAGGCACCAAGGCTCGTCCCAGATTCCTCTTACAGCCCCAAGCTCTTCCCACAGGCATTCTCTTTCCTCTTTGGTGAATGGGTCATAGACTCCCGTAAACACCCAAACAACCCCGTTTTCCACATTCTTGAATATACACGAAATGGAGTACTGTCCCTCCTCCCAATCCACAATTTCCAGCGACCTTTTATCCCAGCAAATCAACAGTCCTCCCGTCGCCCCATCCGCATCCAAAGCCCTCCAATCTAAGAATCTTCCCGAGCCTAAACTTCTCACCACCCTCTCCGACATTGGCTGAATTTTTGTCTCCTGAATACACAGTAAGTCAACTTTTTGATTCCTTATAAATGTCTTGATAATTTTCCTCTTGGACCTATCATTTGCCCCCCTCACATTCCAACTTAACAGTTTTAGCTTCATTAATCTACTACAAGGTGATCCCCTTTGCCCTGTGAAAGAATTTTTTGCTTACACCCTTTCTCATAATTAACTGAGCACTCCAGTCTCTTCAATTCCCTTTCAAATTTTGACTTCTCCATCAATTCTTTGCTGTGAATTCTCTCCCGTCTCTTTCTTATTTTGATCAAGAAGTTCAAAATTTCCTTTTCCAACCCTTTTGTCGAAAAACCCAAAAAATGACTGAACTTGGCCAAGCTGCTTTCTTCCCATCTATCCTCTTTCTCAGTTCTGACTTCTTGAAGTTTTGTCCTCTCTGAATTCCACTCCACCCCCCTAGCCAAATTGGGGTTCTTATTGAATTCTACCAAGTCCCAGCATCCATTGTCATCCATTCTGGGACCAACTTCATTACTTTCCTTTAGCACCCCAGAGTAATCGAAAGGCTCCCCTACCGGAGTCCGATCAAAAGAATACAAGATGAGATGAGAAGACCCATAGCCCCTTTCCCTCTCTATCCTTAGACCAGAATCATACCTCATGGCTTCCTCTGCCAGCGCCTTGTCTGTTGCTGAAAGTATGGCTTTCTCCCTTGTCTTCCTTGCTTCCTCTGACTCCCATATGACTAGGTGCTCTCCCTCTAAAGAGCTCCTATTGCTAGCAAATCTGCAGTCCAGAAGACTTCCTTTCTCCAGGGGTCTTTTACCTTTGTTTTGGGCCATGAACTGACTTGATCTGGCCTCTTCCAACTCAGCCACTGGGCCTCTCCCAACATGAGCCCATCTTTTGGGCTGGCAAGTCTCTGGTCCATCAGGAATGGTCATCATTTCCTTTAATCTCGGGCCCCTCACTGCATTTAGCCCACATGGGCTCTTCTCTACCCCCCTTATCATTGACTCCTGGGCCTGATCTACTTTTCCTTTCCAGCCCAAGTAACTCTCCTGCCAGCCTAGCCTCTTATTTGAATTTATCAACACCTCGGGTCGTTCAAAGAATGACTCTTGAGTCGTGGGCTGAATTGAACTGGCCTCATTCATCAAACAACCTTCCCCGTCAAAAGCCCAGCTCTTGGACGGCCCAGCCTCTATCCCCGCCCCCTCTTCCATCACTCCCTTTAGCTTTAGGCCCTAATGTTTCGGCCCACAGACCCTTCCCTCATAACCCATGGGCGTTGATTGTTGGGCCCGGTCAACAATCCCTTCCCAGCCCATAACCCTTTTCTATCTCTCTGTCCCCTCATCTGACGATAATAGCGCCTCGGTCTTTTCAATGGCCGATTCCACCTCCACACGCGAGCCGGAGCGTGAAGTGTTGTCATCCCTGACCTCCCCCCATCTTCGGCTATCAACCCTAATCTTCTTGACTGACGGCCTGAACTCCCACCAGAGGGCGAGGGTGAAAACTTCCTCCTCGATCCCAATCTCCAGCGTACTCGGTTTGTCTCCGTCATCCGTCCTAACCAGAATCCTAGCCCATTGGAGCTCTTCCAGCTTCTCCGTCTTCGAATCGATGTTAATGAAACCACCACATTCATCCCCCACCCTTCTCAACACAGTCGGGTTCCACAACGACACTGGTAGTCCAAAGATTCTAACCCAAACCTCGTTACTTTCTTCCTCTTCCTCCCTGCATCCACTCCATGGGCTCCATTTCTCGAACCTCAGCCTTATTTCTCCCATCATTTTTTCACCTGATAGGGAAACCCGTTGAGCTTCTTCCAAATATTCAAATTCCAACAAGATTCTGCTTCTCTCCAATTTTGCCAGCCCTAGGCTTCCTTTCAATCCCCAAGAGCTCGCCAGAAATCTCCCAAATTTTTCCAAATCTTCTTTATCTCCAGACCTAGGGTTCCAACTCCCGACAACACAATACTCCAATTTTTCCAGATTTCTTTGGATTTCCTCCTTCCATACCTTCACCTAAACTGAATTTATAACTCTACAGATCGGTCTCTTCACCACTTCCGCGAACGTTCTCTTCAGATCCATGTTTCCACCTACCTTTTCTTCTTGCATATTGTTCTTTCTATCGATTGACCTACTCAGAATCTGTAGATTTTCCACCATTGCAGCCCATCCCTTTTTTTCTCCTCTACCATTTGGGATGAAGATACAGTATTGTTTCCGCTCCAAATCCATTACCCCTAGTCGGAGGAAGCATCCCGCTTTATTTACACTTCGCAGCTGAAAGAAGGATCTCCCCTGTTCCTTCCATTCCGTCACCCATCTGTCTTCCTTCTCATCCCTTATACAGTGGTTTAGGCCCTCCATCAGGAACCCTAAACTCTCCATTCCCATTCTGACCCAAGACGAGACTCCCCCTTTGCTTTCCTCTATAAATATTTGGGGTTTTCCTCTTCTCTCTAAAAGCTCCAGCTCAAACACCTTGGATTCAACTGCGAACCTGCTCCCCCTTCGCCTTCTTCGAGACCCCTCCTTATCTTCATCTCCTTTGTCGGCGTAATCTCGCCTTTTTCCTTCCTCACGAGCTCACTCGCTGCCGCGCTCACTCTCTCTCTCGCTTTCTCTCTCGCTCTCTCTCACCCATTCTTTTGATGATTTTGTACGGTCCTATTTTTCTTTTGCTTAGCTAGGAAGAAGAGGTGGTAGGAAATCTTTCCCTGCGTAGGTACACCATCACCATGTCACCTTCTTAGAAGCTTTGGTTGCGTTTCTTCTAATCTGCATTTTCCTTCGAATATATATATATATATATAGAAAGTCACATATAAGTCATAAAGTGATGAGATAAAGATAGGATCCGATCGCACAAGTGATATCCCCTAATTGGTGATATCTTTTTAGTGCTATAATCACGTTATGGCTAATATCATGTAATAATGATTTAGAGATCATTTGATAAGAAATATTGAACGTGACTTGATACAATAAATATTAAATGTGATTTGAGTAAAAAAAAAATATAAGATAATATTAAATGTGACTTGATAAGAAATATTGAATATATCATTTTAACTTTTTGAAATTTGAAATTAAAAATAAGATATTCATGTATAACTTCCATACATATAAAACATCTTAATAAGGTAATTAATTAAAACTAAAGGCTTGTAAAATCTCTAATATTTGTCCACATCTATTCCCTAATGCTTGTACACCTTACACCGTAATTTTATTTTGATGTTGAAAAGATATTTTTGTTTGAAATTGACATTTATTTTTATTTAAAAAAATAAAATTCTATTAACTCATATGAAAAAAAAAAAAAAACTGATGATCTTTCATATTAAGCGTCATCAATATTAGATTATTCAATGAAAAAAAAAAAAATATATATATATATATATATATATATATATACATATATATATATATATATATATATATATATATATATATATATAAAACCTGAATATCAATAAATAAAAGCAAAACTTTGAAATTCATGTCGAAATTCAAATAAACAACATTTATGGCATTGAAATTTAATGTTATATTTTTGGTGATGTGTAAAATGAGTTGATCATCAAAACTAAAATTGAATAAATTAAGCGGGTCAAATAAGCAACTATGCTTAGCCACCTGACAACTTGTACCAGCAGGATTTTGCTTGCGTTCACGGCACATGGGCTGCTGCCTGCTGCAACAAGATTTGGAAAGGGAATAAATGATGATGCTCAACTTGTTGGAATTGATTGGTCACAATCACACACATGATACATCCCACGCATATGGAATGCTATAAAATCAGATAAGTTATCGTACCCAACTTTAAATTTCAACCTTCAAAATATATGATTAAATGAAAATATAAAGAAATCAAATTCAGATGTTTAATAAGACAAAGAAAAGCCAGTTATACTTGTACAACATGAAGAGGAGCAGTACCACCAATGATTAACTTCCGAAGATGAGGAACCATTCCAATGATAAAGCCAACAATCTACACAAGAAATCATCTAGCATTTTAGTTCCCACAACAGGATGGTTTTCCATTATAAGATAAAAGGAAACTTTAGCTCAGCATCAAACATCCATTCAATTAGTGTTCAAACATCAAATTCATGACACAAATGGCACCATTCTGATTAAATTGATATATGAGACTATTAGCTTCTTTTCAAAATGCCAACTTAGCCATTATTTGGCTAAATGGCATCCCGAGGAGAAATCAATGGGCCACAACAGGAGAATATCTGGGCGAACCCAGAGCAAAATGCATCCAAAGCTACTGAATCTGGTCAACATATGTCAGAGAAGGAAAGTAACTTGAAACTTCAAAGAAGAGTGGGCCACAAGCTCTAAGTGGATACCGCTCCAGTGGTTGAAGGTGCTAACAGTTCCTTAAGGTTGATCTTTCTTGAAAACTTCCTCAAAAGCTGTTTCATCTTTCCAGCGATAGCCACCTGCCATTAAAATCTAAGAATTCTTAACTCTCTATGGCTGCACCAGTCCCTTTGAATAGATAAAAAAGGAATAAAAGGTGTCTATTGTATTACAAAACCTCTTCCAAATATAGTAGAATAAATGGTCTTCAAATTTCAATTACATTATCATCATCCCTTATGCATTTACAAAACGATAATATGCATGGCATGAAATTATGTTTCATAAATAGAAATGATTTTCTGATGTAATGTAATAGTACTACCATATAGGTTTCCACATAATTTGCTCCATTCACAAAATTTTACCTTATAATTAAGAAACAATTTAGACAACAAAGCAAAAATAAGAAAACAAAAGATAAAAAGGGAATTAGCAGCTCCCATAGTTTTTTCAAGAATTTTTGGCACATAACTTCTTCAGCCGCTGGTATCAAATTGGATATTGATGCTCAAATGAGATTTGTTGCATTGCAAAAATATGGAGCAATATTCAGAACCTGACAAGGGAAGAAGTCTAGAAGCATATCAATCAAGGCAACGAGCAAAGAGCTGATGACAATAAAAATGTGGCAGCATGAGGATGGAAAAACAGGATAGGACTTAGTTTAATAGAGGTTTTTTTTCTTTTTCTTTTTGAAGAAAATAGTTTATTTATAAAAATATTCAGAGACAATTGAATTGAGAAAACCCAATAAAATTAATACAAAAATGACGAACAATTGAAGAAATAATAAAAATGGAAAATAGGAAATAAGAATGGTAAATGGCGGTCAAGATCCAGAACTGTCATCCCTGCCACATTTTAATATGACCCTCTTCAGCTTATATGTGTGTGGCGAATCACAATCAGTTAAAAAACATTGTTACTTGGTATAGGACTTAGCTTAGATGAGGTTTCTAAAGAAAATAGTTAATCTAAAAATATATATATTTACATAGTGACTTAATCCAACAAAATTAATCTAAATGATAGACAGTTGAAGAAAACAAGAAAAACTGAAAATGAGAATGGTCAAACATCAGTCAAGATCTAGAAATGTCAGGCATGCAAACTTTTTAGTATCACCCTCATCGGTTAGTGTGTGTGTGTATTGAATCATAATCAGTGAAATAACTTCCTTGTACCACGATGATCAACTATACAGTCAGCAGTAAAAGCAGATTTGAGAAGTATAAAATTCTTCAGATCACAATAGATCAGACTTACAGCAAAATAGACAGGTGGGAACAACCTGCAAGTTTTCCTCAGACAGAGGGTGATGCAGTGTAAATTGATGTGGATATTCTTCAGAGATGGAACAGTCTCCTGAGGCAAGAAGTGATTCCCTGTTCATATTGATTGGAGAATTGTGTAGGTTGATGCCTTCCCTGGCATTACTAGAGAAAACTCGCACAATGTTGTAAACATAAGACCACAAGCAAATAGCTCCAATCTGCAATATCAAACAAGTAATTTTTGACATGATCCACTGATAGTGTGTGCATAGATGGGGTGCTTCACCATTAGATATCCATTAAGAACAATGGATGACTGATATTAATGTTAGGATTCTATCATTAATATAGTTTTTTGATTCCAACCCATCAAGAAGGTTGTCTATAGTCTGACCATACGGTTGGGTAAAGCCAGCAAACAATATGCCCCAAAAAAAAAACCCAACAACTCAAACCAATTATATTTAGTTTGGTGATCTCAGAATCAGAACCAGATGAAGCCAATTAGATACCATACCGCCATAGAAAGTGAAGCATAGGCCATTGCAACTGTATGGCAAACATCAGGTGCTCCAAACGGACTGCCTTTCTCTCTGCATACTGCTGGGATAATAATTAGAGGCATGTTCCCCATGTTTCCTGTTCAGATCCCAACCAAAAGCATGCAGAAATTGTTAATTCCATTTTAGGATGCATGAAATAGTTGTTGATGCAAGCTATGTGAAAGCATAAACAGAAATGTACCCGCAGCACAGGAACCCAATATGAGGCCCTTGAGATGTTGAGGAGCTCTGGTAGTCTTCACAAGCAGCAATCCAAGAGCGGAGCCAATGATACAAACAGTAAGGATATTTAATGGCATGAACCACCTATATAAACATATATAACCAGAGTAATAGAAACATGAATAAATTGGAAAGAAGAGACAAAACTATGTAGAGTAATAAATTTCCATAGCAATCACAGAAAATGAAAAGGGTTATAACTTACAACAAAATCATTCTGTCAAGAGTAATTGTGTTAGCAAGGTTGCTATACAACAGTGCAGGATTGAATACAAAAAATACAACCTGACCACAAATTACGTATAAATAAAAAAATAAAAAACTATAATCATGGAAAGAAGAAAGAGGTAACAACTTACCGTATTTAATTGCTTCCTTACAACATCGCCCAATATATCAATACGATCTAAGGCAAGAAATGACCCAAGTGCAGTGAGCAACAGAACCCTTATAACTGGCATTGAAGCAACAAAAAATAGATCTAGAAGCCCCATTCTCCAGATTATTCCACTCCTACATACTCCTTAACCCAATATAAGAGTATTTATTTATCATATAAATATGGGAATTCCGTTTGTTCTGTTTTTGCCACCTGCGAGTCAAAAACATACCTCCAGAGTCCAGACTCAAGACTCCAGTCAAAGCAACCTGACCGTCTCCAAGGCAGGTTGAAGAAATTGGGTACAAAAAGGTCCACGGCCCTTAATTTTTGTTTGTCGTTTTCCCATCAAATGTCTGGACTAGTCAGTCCAATTTTGTAAGCAAAAGAAGAGATGGGTGATGGTTAATCTGTGTTATTGTGTTATGCAGATACACATGGAAAAGCTGCGTCCTGCTGTGTCATCATCACCCAACCGCCAAAATAAGGATTCTGTTTCTTCCTCTCAAGTAACAGAAAATGACAGACCTGTCACATGGGCAAAGCAGAGTCTGATCCCGGGTCCTGGCCCCACCCCTTCTTCTTCCACTTCCCACACCGACTGCCTTACCATCACCTCTAGCTTCTATACATTATCATTTTACTGTATATTATTGCCGGATCACCGGTGATACCCTTTTAGCAATAGCAGCTGGTGGCAATATGGTCGAATCATCATCTCCATCTCAATGCCTTAAAAATAATATATGGGTCATATGAATTGACTTTCAATAATTTCTTTAGAGGAAGAGATCCGATTCACATAAAGAATTTTTGACCTGCATTCTAGTAGGTCATTTATGGCATGTGGTGTGGGCAGCTGTGGATTTGAAGAAAGAAGTAATGGTGGTATTGAGCCGCTTCTTTCCATCTTTAGCTCTCTTGCCAATACTCAAGTGACAGAAAATACTAGCATTGGAATATGATTCAAATACACTCATTGTAGCATAAAAAATATAAATCACACACCCCATCCTCTACCGCTGAAAAAGGTAGTACCCCATTCCTCTAAATATGTCCAATAGCTAAGTGGGAAAAATGGAAAATACAAATCAAGATACAAGCCACATGAAGAAGCTAGACCAGAGTGTCAGACTGAATGCTGCAACCACATAAGTCCATAGCATGATTACCGAACATTCACTTTGACCAAACTCAAACAACTGGCTCATTGTACCTGCATTATTCATAAAAACAGAGAAGAAACAATCAAATGAAAAACCTGATCAGAAGCAATTAACGCGGAAAGGTACGTGAACATTTTCATATATTGCATAAAGGAAAATCCTAGCATTGATACAGAAGGAAGAAGAAAATGCTGTCTGAGCTAGAATATTGAACCATGTGCAAGTTATCAACACACAAGCTTGAATGCTGAGCGGCTCCAAATTTACCAGAACTTAAGATTTATAACAAGAGCTAAAACATATTTAAAAAGAAAAACAAAAACAAAATTCAAGCAGCAAGAAAAAGGCCAAAAAAAAAAAAAAAAACAAGCGACAACAAGAAAATTGCAACATCCAGAGCTCAAATTACAAGAGGTCGTACCAGTGCTCATGGCAGGTGGAAGTGCATATTGAAGCATAAGAACAAACTGGAATAATGAATTTGATCCCACCAGGCCAAAATGATGTGCAGCTTTAACAACAACAACACCCAACAGAGGCAAAGCAATATACCGAACTGCCATAATCCCTAAAATCACAACAATGCTAACGTCTGACCCTTTTAAACCTGAAAATAAAATTGCAAATTAAATACTAAAAACCCGTTCTCCCAATTTAAGAGTGAATCAAGACAAGGCTAACCCAAGCCAAAGTAAGCCTAACAGAGAGTAAGATGGGATAAACATATCACCTTTAAGAAGGTTTGCTCCCATTATCAAGGTGGTAGATGGGACTGCTGCCTCCCTGCAGATCAGTAGGGGAAAAGACTATATCATGAGTGTCCAAAAATACGCTAGTAATTACAACATCCAACTCCATACATATATCCTTCTTCGCCTGCTAGTCCTAACACTCAAATCAAGCCAAGCCTCAACTATAAGGACATTGAACAGAGTCTATGAGAGGATTTATACCCCACAAAATATGCAGAACTCTCAATCACATGAAGAGGAGCACTATCACCAATAATTAGCTTTCGGATTGGAGAGATTAATCCAATGAAGAAACCAACAATCTACAAAAGAGAACAAAGAGAACATTGATGAAGAGATCACTCAGAGCACACTCTAACATTAGAGAAAGAGCAGCTCAGCATCCAACTTCAATTTTATTCAATACACACATCATAATTGACATGAGCAATAATTAAAAAAGCACAGAATCCATGCAACGTATGGTTTTGAGATGAAATGGGAATTTCTGTCCATTCTCAGGCCTTCAACAAATGCTGAATATGCTTGTACAATGGATTGACGATCAGCAAACAATGCATCCCTTAATAGGTACTTCTAGCAAAGCTCAATGTAACTGTCATTTGAATCACACTCAATGTCATGAAAAAATTGCATTGATTTGTAAAGAGCACTTGAAATCAGTTTCAATTATCATTTAATAGCATTTTTGGGCAAATGAAGAGCAATTGTCCGGTATGGTACTAATTTGGGCCACTGAACATGAATATTCTGGTTCAAGTCTTAATTACATCCGATTTATGGAAAATGCTGGACATTAAGACTGTAGCCAACTCAACCCTCCAGGCTCATTTAAAATCTTGCTTTGGTAGGAGTAGCACTAGGTAATGGTTTTTATCATTCGAAATGTTCAATTCCCCTTTGTGAATAGAATCCTTTTAAGATTCCAAAAAAAAAAAAAAACAAAAAACAAAATTGAAAACATCATCTTTGTTCTCTCTCTCTTTTTTTTTTAATTTAGTAATGGAACTATTCCCAATCATCATTCCTTATGATTCATTTTGAACTATGACTGATATGGATTGGGCAGCTAATACTATTGACTAGGTATGTTGTTTAGGCTAAAAAGCTCATAGCAGGCACTATAAACAGAAAAATGAAAACCCTGCTCGCTTAGTAATACAGAGATGTAGCTACAATGGAATATGATAGTTCATACCACTCCAATAGTAGATGGGGCAAACACCTTCTTCAGGTCAATCTTTTCCATAAGTATCTCAACTTGCTGCTTAATCTTCTCTAAGAATGGCACCTGTCAGAAGAATGTTAAAAAATCTTTCTCATTGAAAGGGTGAAGAATAAAAATCAAAACTTCCTTTATTAATATAGAAGATCTTTGATATGCTACAATGAAAAATTATAAACTTATAAACTTCTCCCTTCATTTATATAACATTTATATAGGAAAATTTAATGTGTAGTTTTTTCTTTTTATAAACCAGCTAAGGCATGTGCTGTGCACATCTTACTTAGAAATAGCTACAAATAAATTAAAAATTTTATAAAAGCAACTTTCAATCTGATCAAGTTAGGTGACATGAGTTCTATTATTCGTATAGAAATGTGAGGCATGACAAGCAATGTTCTAGCAATAAGATTTAGGGTTGTGTTGGAAAAGTTGTAGGTTTTTCTTGAATACTCAGCATTACTTTATGCTTTCTCTTGAGAGCAATTTTCCATTTAACAGTTCTAAGTTTAATGGTCGAAATTCATGCCAGAAACCATTCATATCAGGTACCCTTGCTATGTTCCAACAGCCAGTATGTAAACCTCACAAGAAATTGATCTACAGATTCAAACTAGACTGTCTCCCTCCCACCATGAACTACCACAGAGAAAATCAGATGTAAGAACAGCTCCACCCTCCCCAGCTTCCAATTATGATAACCCTAGAATCTTAGCTTCTAGTGACCTCAACCATCATCCTGTTGCCAATGATTGCCCATCCAATCATGTTTATTAATGTCAACTTTGAAAAAGTCTAGGAAGAGATTTTCCAATGCAATCTCTCGATTCCAAACATCACAACAGAACTTTGTTCTGTCACACTTGTCCCTGATATGCAAGTTTGAAATGAAATTTGTCCCAACCTCTTTTGATTACTTCCCAAGAACCTGTCCCAAAAGCCTCCCTGTCCTCCTTGGAATACATACCCACCTTTGTCCTCTGCAAACTTCCTCAAAATGGCCTTCCTTCACTCTCTACAACTGTTCCCAAAGCAAGACCTTATTCTTTATCAGCATGCTTCTAATACTGAAACCACCCTAATGTTTATCAAGATAGATGGTTCAAACAGTTGAACAATTAACCAAACAGTCGTTCAATGTTGTCAAAGCTGTTACAAACCAACTTTGACATCACCAAGGTGGACATGAAGTAGAACAGTTCAGTAAGCTGGATATGGTGTTCTCACCAAGCATGAGTTCTTTTGTGCTTTGAAAAAAGAGCCTAGTGACATCCCATTGACTAGCATAGCCAAGCTGATTTTACAGTTGTAGAATTTAATCCAACAAATCCATCTCTGAACCCCATTTTGTCCATCATTGAAAGAAAAAAAAAACCAATTTATGTGATCATAGGCTTCTTTGGTATCCAATTTACAAGCCTCTTGTTTTATCTAACACACTCTTTTTTAGGAAGACTTTGCATCTAATATTAGATAGATCCCAGTGATCAAAATTTCTATGACAAACCTCTAAATGTAACCATTATTGCAATTCAGTAGCCCTTTTTTTAATTTGAAATGTAATGACTTTTTTTGGTTATTAGAATGAGGAAGAGAGAGTAAACCCAACCCATGGTAGCAATCCTTATTCATCTATTAGAATATCAAATTTCATATAAAAATATGTTCATTTTTCTCAAATAAAATACTGAAAAGAATTTCCTAATAGTAGAATTCGACACAATTCTGGAAATTCTGAATAACAGTTTTAAATCTCTCCTTTTTGAGCCCTTTGCTTTGTCAAAAACCATATCCTCCCTGAGTTGCATTGTGCTAAGTTACTACCATACTAAGTAGAGACTCCTTCTTGGCTGCCCGACTAACACAAGCATTTTTTATGACTTTATATATCAAAATAGTAATCTTCAAAATGAGACTGAAAACATACTTTATAGAAAAAGTTCCAAAAGACACAAAACGCAATATTGATATTTAAATTGAAACTAGGAAACACCTTTTGTTTTCCCTCAGATCCAGCATGAGTCAGTTCAACTTCATCTGAACAGTCCCTGGAGCTTGGGCAATCCTTTGAAGGAAGCAATGCTTCTGTGCAACCCTCTGATAATATTTCCAGGGTTTCTCCAGACGTTCTTATGCTGATTGTGGAGTCATCTAAATTGATTTCTTTTTTGCACTTATTTGCAGATATCCTCATAATGGTATACACATAAGACCAAATGCCAATAGCACCTATCTGGAGTATCAAAGTAAGAAATAAAAAACTTAGACAAATGAACCACACAATCTTAAAACAAACAGAACAACTGATGGGCAGAACATGTTGTTGGAGGATTGAACAGAGACCTTATTGTTCATATTAAGCATGCATTCATTATCAAAAATTTGGGAAATTTGGAAATCAGAATCATATATAATACCGCCAAAGAAAGGGAAGCATAAGCTTCCCCATTTGTAGAGCAGTCAGAATCTCCAAAGGGGTTGTCTTCCTCCTCACAGATTGCTGGGATGATAATAAGAAGCAAGTTCCCCAAATTTCCTGCGCATATCATACCATCAAAATATGCGATTGACAGCCTTTGATTATATTGAAAATAGTGTACAAAAGCCAGGATGGTGAATCCAACATCTTGCCACCTCACTGGTATGCAACCTAGCACCAAACATATCCCTATACTTCACCTTCCTTATTAGTACCATGTGATGATTTGTGGGACTATCTGACTTAAAATAATACTGAATACAGTTCTAGCTCCACTTAAATCTACCATGCTTTAACCTAGTCATATACAGTGAAGAAGAGCTGCTTCACCCACAATAATATATAATTAAAATGCAATGATGTGCTGCTACCACGTGAAAAATTAACATAGTGGCATAATGCACAACTTCCACAATGTTGTTTCAGAATCCATACTGTGAAGTAGGCCCTCATGTTTGGGTAGGCATGATATTATGATGCTATTGCTTGAAAATAGTTACAATGTGTATCATGCAGATAACCATCTACCTGCAGAACAACAGCCAAGCACAAGGCCTTGCAGATGTTGGGGAGTTCTGGTGATTTTTATAAGTACCCATCCTAGTGCTGAGCCAATGACAAAAGTCAGAAGTATATTGACCGGCATGAACCACCTACAATTTAACCAAAACAAAATTAAATGTAAAACAGAGAGAACAAAATGAGCTTAAAAGTAGTTGTTGATAAACGGAATAATGTGAAGAGTGTTGAACTCACATCGTAACCAAACTGCTAAATGTAATTGTTTTAGCCAGGTTGCTAGATACGAGTGCCGGATTAAATACATAAAATACGATCTGCTCATAACAAATAAAAAAAAGTATGTAGTTATGGCCTGTGGGTAAGTTGGGAGAGATTGAGACACAATAATACATTCAAGAAGAAAAAACATTTACAAGCAAGCATATACACTGTACAAAATTGAAAAATTAACCAAAAGAAAACTTCAAAGATGGATCACCTCGCAGTATAAAAGCTATAAAGAAATGTAATGGTGGAAGCAAAACAATGTTCAAAGCCTGCTCAAATGGTCTCCGCCAAGAATAAAATAACCTCCAGCCTCCCCAATTAAGGTTAAGGCAGCACAATTTGCAAAGCTAATATTCCTGCTTTGCTTTGGCATGATTTTCAGTTCAATTGCAGAAAATGCACTAGTACCCAAAGCCAAATGTGTGCGTTACAAACTTACATCTCAAGTACTTATACTGCTGCGAGCCTATAGAAGATCAGAGTCTTCAAACCAGAGAAAGAAGTGTTTTATTCTTGACTGATGTCAAAGATACTAGAATAGGGGAACTAAAGCTTCATTAAATTCCCCTCTTCAATGGTTTTGTCTGTGTGAGTAAATCACATTGACCTAATCTGAGGACAGGCCTGATGAGTGGTGACAGGGACCTCAAATCAAATTAAAATTTTGAAACAGAGCTGCCCAACAGCAGCATTAATGGGTTAGTTCGAAGCTCGCCTCCCAGTGTGCATTAACGCCTATATGGAATCAAAGTCCACACCCTCACATGTGCTTTAGTGCCTATATGGAAACTAAGATAACACCCTCACCTTCTGCAGCACACCCAATCACCGAACTATAAGAAAAACCAAACCACTCCTTGCTTCCATGGTGGTGGCACCTTTTTCTTTCACCTTCCAAATACGACCACCATTTGTCGCAACCTAGCACCACACAGTGAACTACATCCCCAAAATTGAAAAGCAAGAATTGCATTTAATATTTCCTTGATCTTGTACGATTCTAGAATTCCTCAGTCCTTCTGGCAATACTTTTGAGTTGAATTACCAACAAGATTCGTAGATCTTCAAACCCAATTAAGAAGGAGAGGACGGGCGAGTCCTGATGAAGGGTAGGTACTTTAATGTGCATATAAAGCGAATTTTCAAAAACATTTCCTCTTATAGTTTTATTTTTGGATTTAACTATATATTATACATGCATGGAGTGATTGATAGAGTGCTTGATGTGGTGTTTGTGAGAGGCGAAAGAGGTGGTCGTGGCGACGGGGTTCTCTCCTAAAGGCTCTTCGGTCTTCCACGGTCCCACTTATACAGTTATACATCCTTTCACTCTTTCTCTACTAAATGCTTTGTAAAATCCAAAAGGCAGTAGCAAGAAAGTGTGAATGGCTTCTATGGACATGCCCAATTGCCCACTGCTCTCATCTGTTATAGCTGTGTTTCGCCCACCAAAAACTGGAGATTATTAGATTGATGGAACCCCTCATGAAGTCATTTGACTCATTTTCCACCGACTGTACTTGACCTAGACTATATATATCTACATATATAAATTTTCTTCAATTAATATATATTGCATGTTTTGTAGGCCCAGAGAAAAAAAAAAAAAGGCCTGAATTGAAATCATATTTATTCACTTACAGCATTCAGATTACGCCGTGCATTTGCCCCCAAGAGATCAATACGTTCCAAGGCAATGAGCAAACCAACGCCGGTAACCAAGAGCACTTTGAGAATTGGCACTAGTGCCACAACCAAAAGACTCAGGAATCCCATTGATCACCTTTAATTTAATTGCCTCTAACTGAAACTCTAGCTAGCTTCAAGTAGTAAGTAATCCCCAATGCACCAGCCTAACATACAAACAAAACATGGTTGAGAAAAGTTCATATTTCTGAAGTAGTACTGTAGTACTCAAAAACAACATGAACCCAAAATAGAAATATATGTGGAGATCACCTGATCACAAGCAAATTATTCTAGCTATAGAAGGAAATCTTCGTTGGACATGGACATTACCTGGTGCCTATAGGATTATAGGCTTCACTCACACTTGCTCCACTTGTTAACGCCTTTTCCTTGAACCACTATTCCAAAAGAGATACAGCTGTCTGGCTGTGAGTTCAACTTTCAAAAGCAAAACATTAATCTTATTCACTCCTCCTTGCAGACTACTCATTATTAATTTCCACAGCTTTACAAGCAATAAACAATGAGAATTAGTTGGAGCTCAGATGACAAGATCAGTGAAATGGGTTTCTCTAACTCATGAAAAACATTGATTTTGAGATGAAGATTCTTGTGGTCGTTTGCTTTAAAGAAAAACCAGAAAGAGAGGATCGAATAAAGAAAGAAAACAGTATAGCCACTAATTAACAAGCCGGATTCCAGCTGCCGAACTGAAGCTTCCTCAATATAACTACGTGTTGCATTGTGTGTGGAAAGGGAACTTACAAGTTATATGGAAGAAACGGAAGATGGGTAGTATCGAGGATGGTGAGGCCTTTGATGATCAACTTGGTAGCCAAGGAAAGTGGCGTAAGTACTGGAGTGCCATCCTTATGACAGTGGGCCGGCTATTGTTCTTCATGAATTCTTTATCGCTGTAGCTACCAGTCAGTCCCCTATATCTCCCGCATAAATCATAATATCGCATCCCCATGACTGCATGCGAGTAATAGAAACGGCGATTTATCATCAGCATGGCGCTTTCACTCTCTTTCAGATGAGAGGGTGTCCATTGACTACTGAAATTTAACATCTTGTTTATCAATTTTTTATTTATTTCCCGGCTCTTATTATTATTTTTTTCACGTATTTTACTTATTTTTAGCTAGAGACATGTCATAGTTATTTACATTTTGTAAATTTATTTGGGTCCAAATAAACAATATTATCAAAGATTTTCTTTTTTCTTTTTCTTTTTTTTAAAAGGTCTTTCTTAACACTTTATCTTGAAGTTCATCCCACTTAAAATTTAATTTTTGAAGTCTCTTTTATTATCTTATTATATATACAAAGTTAAAGATTAGAATGTCATTCTTTCATTACATCATGAGCGATAAAAGTTCAAGAATTGTAGGCGCACCTACCAAACAATTTTCTATCTTTAGGATACCGTATAAAGATGATCATAAATACATTTTTAAAATCTTTTTCCAAATGATTTTATTTTAGTTTCTTCTTCTTATAATTATATGTACTTCAAAATTACCTCTTTTCAATTTTGCGTATTTTTTTGGATGTGATTATAATATAAAAATGTGTTTTGTTTTTATACTTATAAAAAATGCACACCAATCAAACAATGTCACATATATGTTTTTTAGGTTTTATTATTAGTATCATATCATAATATAGAAATATATTTTTTTTATACCTATAAAAAATTGCATACCAATAAGATAATGTCACCTATGTGTTTTTAGGTTTTATTATTAGTGTCATACCATCACTCGCGTGTCTTATAATTTGATTTAATTCATTTACACCAATACCATTAAACTTCTTAAATCTCATCAAACATATTCAACCATCCGAATCATAACCAAAAATCTTTTATTGCACAGGTATTACTTCAATAACTTAAAGTTTTCTGATTGATTATTTTCATTTGATTTTCCACCCTCAAACCCTAATATATATTTATATTTATATTTATATTATTTTGACGATCACATTAAACCAACATTAATGACTTGCTAGTACTTCGTGATTAATTTGATGGGGTAGATGAGGAGTAGATGCCCGAAGTAGCATTAACCCTAATGAGCATTGTGAAGGTGCGGGCGACCTGATCATGGATTCACATCACCAGACAGGCAGACAGCGATGCATGAGACCGCATCTCAGCCACCCTGCTGACTGCTGGTTGCAGCCACCCTCCCAAGACTAGCTGGTGGCCTACTTCTACTCTTACCCTCTCCATGTTCCCATTACGATTCACGTGAAATGATGTGTAAAGCCTTGCTAATCATTCTATAGATCGACCACACTACCTTTTTTTTTTAAGTAGAAAGTTTTGTCGGATATATTTGTAAACTAAAAATATAAGTTACTTGAAAACATGAATAAAAACATATACATCCAATCAGAAAAGAAATATGTCATAGTGTCAAAAAATATTAAAAAGACTCTATCAATGAGGTGGTAGTATTAATTAAATACACAAATCTTGTCTCATTATTTTGTCGTTTTGTTATATAATCTCATTTCTTTGTATTTTACTCTCATTTCATTCAATGATCGAATGTAACACCATACTTTAAAAGAGGATCAAAATCAAAATTCTATAAATATTGAAAATGATACTCTAATTGAATATATATAAAAGAAGATGTCCAAATATAACAAATATATAAAGTATCATCACACCTCAAATATATAGTGTGCGCTTTTAATTTTTGCTCGTATTTTATTTTAAAATATAATGGGTAATATTAAAATTTTAGTATCTCTTACCTTAGACATTTTACTAAATGGTTGTTCTATGATTCAGTAATTTCATATCCTTATTTTGGTTGGAACCCTAAAAAATGAACTCTTTCATTTGTAATATTTTAAGATATAGATTTTTCCTTAGGGTAAACAAAAAATCAACCCTCTCATTCCTTGATCTTCTTGGATAATTCTATTTGGCTATTAGAAAATTAAAGAAAAAGTACCAATATCAAAAATATTAATAACAATGGAAAGAAAAAAAAACAAAAAATAAATTTAAATTTTTGCCCCATGTTTTCTCAACTTTATTCTTCTTTATTTGTAACAAATTTGAAAGTGTACGTGGAGGTTTCTAAACAAGTTTCAATATATTTGATTTTTCTTTAATATAAGAGTTTTTCATTTCACTTTTATTGGAACTATAATTTATGTTAAATACCATTTAAAATTTTCAATATAAATCATTTAAAAATACATAATAAAATATGAATCATTAGTACAATGAGACAAAAGATGAAAATCATGAATATATATATATATAAAGTCACATATAAGTTATAAAGTGATGAGACAAAGATAGGATCTGATCATACAAGTGATATCCCCTAATTGGTGATATCTTTTTAGTACTATAATCACGTTAAAGCTAATATTATGTAATAATGATTTAGAGATCATTTGATAAGAAATTTTAAGGTGACTTGATACAATAAATATTAAATGTGATTTGAGTAAAAAAAAAAAAAGGATAATATTAAATGTGACTTGATAAGAAATATTGAAGATATCATTTTAACTTTTTGAAATTTGAAATTAAAAATAAGATATTCATGTATAACTTCCATACATATAAAATATCTTAATGAGGTAATTAATTAAAATTAAAGGCTTGTAAAATCTCTAAAATTTGTCCACATCTCTTCCCTAATGCTTGTACACCTTACACTGTTATTTTATTTTGATGTTGAAAAGATATTTTTGTTTGAAATTGACATTTATTTTTATTTAAAAATAAATAAAATTCTATTAACTCATATGGAAAAAAAAAAAAAACTGATTATCTTTCATATTAAGCATCATCAATATTAGATTATTCAATGAAAAAAATTATATATATATATATATAAAACCTGAATATCAATAAATAAAAGCAAAACTTTCAAATTCATGTCGAAATTCTGATAAACAACATTTATGGCATTGAAATTTAATGTTATATTTTTGGTGATGTGTAAAATGAGTTGATCATCAAAACTGAAATTGAATAAATTAAGCGGGTCAAATAAGCAACCATGCTTAGCCACCTGACAGCTGGTACCAGGATTTTGCTTGCGTCCACGGCACATGGGCTGCTGCCTGCTGCAACAAGATCTGGAAAGGGAATAAATGATGATGCTCAACTTGTTGGTCACAATCACGCACATGATACATCATACATCCCACGCCCACGGAATGCTATAAAATCAGATAAGTTATCGTACCCAACTTTAAATTTCAACCTTCAAAATATATGATTAAATGAAAATATAAAGAAATCAAATTCAGATGTTTAATTTAATAAGACAAAGAAAAGCCAGTTATACTTGTACGAAACAAATAGCAGTAGAAAAGACCATTATGATGACCTCCACACAATCAGACAATTTCGTTTTCGTTTCATTAACTACGACAAATTTGAATAGATGAGAGTCAACCTGGCACAGCAAAGAAGCTAAGCATCTGCCTGAGTACCATGCTTTCATGTGGACCACCATATTAAGTTCAAGCAGGCATAATTAGTTGATATGGATGACACGTACCCAACCATCCCTAAATAGTAATGGCTTGTATTATGGTCTGTATAAATGAAATTCAAAAGGAGGGGAAAGAAATTGATGTATATCTGCATTCTTGGAATTATTTCCGAAATTTGTCATCATGTGTCATTTATCCACATGATTATTGATGGTACCCAAAAGACAATTTATATAATCTAATAACACATGAGGCATTGTATTTCCATGATGAAGCAAATAAATTCCTCCATTCCTTGTAACACAAATTATAGCTTCTCAAACAAACATAACCCTAGCGTCCGGAATGATATCAAATGGGAAAATTTTTTTGCAAAATACAAATCAAGACACAAGCCACATGAAGAAGGTGGACCAAAGGGTAAGAGTGAAGCCTGCCACTGCATAAGTCCATAGCATGATAACTGAACACTCACTTTGTCCAAACTGGAACAACTGACAAATTACACCTGCATTTTTCATCAAAAAAGAATGAAAATTTGTATCAGAAGCAAAAAAAAAAAAAAAAAAAAAAAAAAAAAAAAAAAAAAAAAAAAAAAGAGCCATCCATAGCTGAAAGCCTCAAATTAACTAGAGGTAGTCATACCAGTGCCCATTGCCGGCGGAACTGCATATTGAAGCATGAGAACAAACTGGAACAACAAATTTGATCCCACCAGCCCAAAATGAGTTGCGGCTTTGACAACAACAACACCCAACAGAGGCAAAAAGATATACCGAACTGCTACAATTCCCAAAATCACAACAATACTAACATCTGATCCTTTTAAACCTGAAAATGTAGATGCAAAATCTAAGATGAATATTAAACACCCATTTGACCAAATTTTTTCACCAGACCAAGATAGAGAAATCACCAGAAAGGAGGTTTGCTCCCATTATCAGGGTTGTAGATGGGATGGCTGCCTCCCTGCGGATCAGAGGATAAACAACTGTAAGTATACATATTATCATGGGTGGCCTGCTAGTCCTACCACCCAAATCAGGCCAAACCTCAACTATTAGGAGCTTGGACAGAGTCTATGAGAGGATTTATACCCCAGCAAGGTTGCAGAACTCTCAATCACACGAAGAGGAGCATTGTCCCCAATAATTAGCTTTCGGATTGGAGGGATTAACCCAATGAAGAACCCAAAAATCTACAAAACAGAACAAGATGACTATTGATGAAGAGATCCCTCGGAGCAGTGTCTCACATTAGGCAAAGAACAGCTCTGTGGCCAACTTTAATGCCATTCAATACACACAGCATAAAGCACATGATGCCCATATGTTGCTAAAGGTTCTCTGTTCTTTTATCCAAGTGTTTGATCATTGATACAGCAGGCATCATAAATGATAAAACAAAGAAATGGAAACTCTGCTTGCTTAGCTACACAAATATGCAGCTATCATGGAATATATCAAGTGTTATGAACATACCACTCCAATAGTAGATGGTGTAAACACTTGCTTGAAGTTCGTCTTTTCCATAAAGATCTTAACTTTCTGCTTAATCTTCTCTGAAAATGGCACCTGTTACAAGAATGTTAAAAAGGCGTTTTTCGTTTAAAGGAGTGAAGAATAAGAATCAGAACTACCTTTACAGTTATAGGCTATAGCAGATCTTCAACATAGTATGAAAACAAAATATAGACTTATAAACTTCTCCCTTCACTTGTATGGCTTTTATATAAGAAATTTTGATGCATATATATATTTTCCTTTTACAGAACAGCAGAGGTACGATCTGTCTGGGAGTTTGATTATTAGTTTCAAATCTCTCTTTTTTGAGCCATTTTCTTCTTCTGAAACCAGATCCTACCTCTGTTGCATTGAGCTAGGTTTCTACCACCTAACACAAGAATTTTTATGCACTTTTTTTGTATATCAAAAGAATAATCTTCAAAATGAGCCTGAAAACACACTTCCATAGCAAAAGTTCTAAAAAAGATACATATAAACTATCATATTGATATTTAAAGTGAAACCAGGAAACACCTCTGATCTTTCCTCAGATCCGTCATGAGGCAGTTCTTCTTCATCTGACCAGTTCCCAGACCTTGGGCTATCCTTTGGAGGAAGCAATGCTTCAGTGCAACAGTCTGAGCTTATTTCCAATGCTTCTCGAGAAGTTCTTACACTGGTTGTGGAGTTACATAGATTCATTTCTCCTTTGCACTTAGTTGCGGACATCCGCATAATCATGTAAACATAAGTCCAAACACCAATGGCACCCAGCTGGAGTAAAAAAGAAAATTTAGACAAATGAACCACACATCCATAAGAACAGCAAAGAAATAACAATCGAAGGGATTGGATTCTCATTAATATAATTTCCAAGCGACAACTCATCCAGATGTGACCCAACACTTGAACCAAGCAGAACAGTTGATAGTTCATAATAAGCATGTATTCAATGTCAAAAAAATTGGAAAATTTTTTAGACTAGGAATCAAGATCAATACCGCAGAAGAAAGGGAAGCGTAAGCGTCTCCATCTGTGGAGCAATCAGATGAGCCAAAAGGATTGTCTGACTCCTCACAGATTGCCGGGATGATAATGAAAAACAAGTTCCCCATATTTCCTGTGCATAACATACCAGCAAAATATATGATCGACAGCAGTTGGTTATATTGAAAATGGTGTACAAGATGGTGTCATGATCCAGAATGGTAAATTTGACATCTTGCCATCTTACTGGTTTGTCCAATGTTTGGTCAGGCATGGTATTAGTGATGCATATGACTTGAAAATAGTTACAATCACCTACCTGCCGAACAACAACCAAGTATAAGTGCATGTAGATGTTGGGGTGGTCTGGTGATTTTTATGAGTATCCAACCAAGTGCGGAGCCAATGATAAAAGTCAGAAGTATATTCACTGGCATGAACCACCTATAATTTAACCAAAAATTGTAGGTGAAACAGATAGAGAATAAAATGAACTTAAAGCAGCAGTTGATGAATGGGAAGTATCTTAAGAGTGAACAGAACTGAACTCACATTGTAGCCAAACTACTAGCTGTAACTGTATCAGCCAGGTTGCTAGCTACCAGTGCAGGATAGAATATATAGAACACAAGCTGCTCAGAACACATCAAATTTTGTTGTCATGGGTAGGGATGGAGAGAGTGGGACACAATAATATATTCAAGAAGAAAAAAAAACATTTATGAGCAAGCAAGCATATACACAGCACAAAATTCAAAAATTAACCAAAAGAAAACTTCAAACATGGATCTCCTAGAGGTTTGAAGCTGTAAAGCAGTGTAATGTCAACTAAATGGCTTACAAGAGTATGAAGATGCATACTCTTCATCTTCAAATCCTGCTCAAATGGCAAGGGTAGTCCATGTGATGTCCAAGAACGCAATAATCTCCGGCCAACACAATTTACAAAGCTAATATTCCTGTTTTGGGTGTCCATTTCCATGATTTTCAGTTTAATTGCAGAGAATGCACCAGCACCCAAAGCCGAATGTGTGTATTACATCCCAGAATACATATAACTAGATTCTAGAATTGCAATGTATTCTGCTGCAGACCTAGAAGACCAGAGTCTTCAAACTAGAAAAAGAACGGTTTTGTTGCTTCATTAAACTCCCCTCTTTAATTGCTTTGTCTGTGTGAGTAAATTACATTGACCTCATCTGAGAATGGGCCTGATGAGAGGGACCTGAAAATCAAATTGAAATTTTCAAACAGAGATGTCCAAGCAATAGCATTAATTAAACAAAAACTAATAATACTATCTTCTTAATGGGTGAGTTCGAAGCTTCCTCTCCTCTGTCCTATATAGCAACTAAATCAACATCTTCACGCCCTAAATCTTATCTTCGGCAAGTCTAATCAACAAGATGGAGGAAAAAGGAAGCCATCTTTGCTTCCATGGAGCTGGTACTGGTTCATTAGCCACCATACTGAATCATCGTCTCCATCTTGATCAACAGAACTAACTGCTCCTTTTTTTTCCTCATCATCCAAAATACAACCACCATACAGAGAGCTCCGTCCCCAAAATTCAAAAGCAAGAACTGTATTCATATTTCCTTAATATTGTAAAAATCCTGAATTCCTGAGTCCTGAAGATCCCACTTCACTGAAGTAGATAAGAGATGCAATGATAGAAGGGCTGAGGAAGAAGTAGCGAAGCAGGGGATGACTGTCATGCTGAACAATAGGAGCTTTAATTATATATATATATATGTATGTGCGTGTGTGTAGTGATCGCTGTGGTATCTGATGGTGTCCCTGGTAATGGGCTACACCATGGCCCACTCATCCCCTTTCTCTGATTTCTGATTCGTCTGAAAAGGCTTTGTAACACCCAGAATCCAGTAGTAAAATATGGATATGCCACTGCTGTCATCTGCTATAACTCTGTCTTGCCTACCACAACAGGACATTATGTGGACGATAAAACTTGCAAATATTTCCTCGCGTCAACTTGTTCTATTACCCATTAGGCTATCATTCCTCAACACTGCAAACACTTTTTTCCTTTGGCTACACTCCCTGCTTAATTTAATTAGATTCTATTTCTCTGGCATCTGATCTGCCTGACTTTCCACTATCCTTTTACCACACAGATTTGAGCTAGAATATAAATATTCTCTTCAACTATTGCTTGGTAGGCCTAGATTGTTATTTAAGAATAAAAAAAAAACTAAATTCCAACAAGAAGAAGAAAAGGGCGAATTAAAATAGGATTTATTCACTTACAGTGTTCAAGTGATGCCGAGCAGTTGGCCCCAAGAGATCTATACGCTCCAAGGCAATGAATAAGCCAATACCAGTAACCACCAGTACCTTCAGAATTGGCATAAGTGCCGTAACAAAAAGACTCCAGAACCCCATTGCTTAGCTTCTACCCTGATCAATCTGGTAACAAACAAACAAAACACATTTTTCTTTTACAAAAGGAAGGTTCATATTCCTCAGGGGAATCAAGTACTTTACTCAAACAAGTTAAACCCTGAAATGAATTAGAAACATATATAGAGATCATCTTATAAAAATAAATAAATAAATAAAATCATTTCCAAAATGGAAATGGTGACTATTAGATTAGATCATCAGAGTTACCTGAAGCCCAGGAGTCGTTCCACTTGTCGATTCCGTATGCTTGAACCACTATTCCCAGGCAAAACCTTTTGGAGGGTGCTTGAGAATAGCTTCTGACGTGGCTAAGAATGCCTGCAACAAACTGGCTTTCAACTATACCTTCAAAAGCAAAAGAACTCAACGTTCAATAATAAATATTTTCTCCCCTTG